>NW_005363502.1:685186-687901 GCF_000412655.1 Myotis brandtii | reverse complement strand
AAATTTATCGGCGGCTTCTAGACAGTTCTTTAAAGACCTTAAAAGTGTGGTTTTGAACTCTATATCCAGCAGTTTGCTTTCCTCCATTTCTGTCATTTGTGTCCTGTTTCTTTGTCTCGGTTTTTTTTATGCTTTGCTGTGTCGATAGATTGCCTTTCTGTGCTGTGACCCAATTACCTGAGGTGGACACTCTTGGTGCACCCCCTGGTCTTTGTTGTGCACAGTCTTGTTGTAGTTAAGCCTTGATTGTTGTAGGTATCACTGGGAGGAATTGACCTCCAGGCCAATTGGCTGTGAGAATCAGCTATGTCTGCAGTGGGAGAACTTCTGTGCTGGAGACACCCCTCAGGGGCAAGACTTGCTTCAATGGGGCTTTGGAGGGAGTACTTATTATGTAGACCACACAGCTAGTGTTTACTCAGTGTGTATCCCTGTGTTTGTTTGTTGGGTTGGTTTTTTTTTTTTTTTTTGCTATAATATGCTCATTTACAAGGAATATGGTATTTTTCTCAATTATATTTCAATTAAATTTAAGGATTATCTTAAACCATAAATGACTTCTATATAATGCAAGAGTAATTACTTTATCATTAGATCCATGCAATATTATTTCCTGAAAGTTTAGAAGTATTAGGAAAAAAATTTTTTTCTTTATTGTATCTATATGAAATGATAGATGCTAAGTAAACGTATTGTGGTCATCATTTCACAATATTTATGAGTCAAACCATTATCCTGTACACCTTAAACTTATACAATGATTATATCAACTATATTTCAATAAAACTGGTGAAAATAAAAGTTAAATAAAAGCCACAGACAAAATAATGCCATGTTGAGTATTGGTTGCAAAAGAGCTTTGTTTAGCTTGTAAGTGCTGGAGAAGACAGGCAGTGCCTAATGAGGGGCTGATGGCCTGGGCTACCGAGCACCTCCCACAGGCCCAACCTACAGGTGCAGCAGCAACCTGGGTCTGGGACAGAGGTGGTCAAGGTTGGTGAAGAAAGGGGATGAAGAGGAAGACCTCATTGCCTATCTGAAATGGATTCTGAAAGACTGCAAATGATGGCGGGACTCAGAGAGAAATATGTTGCAATAACATCTGGAGAGGATTAGATGGTAAAATTGCTCCCTTTGTGTCCTCAGGCTTAAGTGACATTGATGCTCAGTGAATACTGGTTGAATGCATGTTCTTCTGGAGGAGCCTTCTTTCCTACCTTAATATCTACTTTATCTACTTTAAACTCATCTTCCTGCCGAAACCAGCTAGTCCTGGGCAGGCACAAGAAAGGCCAGGTGGCAGCGGCAGGCCCAAGGAGATGATGCTGGAAAAGGATGCAGCGGGGATTATGCCCGTCTTAGTCAGCTCAGGCTGCCCTTACAAAATACCATAGACCTGGGGACTGACAGCACACATTTATTTCTCCTGGTTCTGGAGGCCAGAAGTCTAAGATCAAGGTGTAGGCGGCTACTTTGGTTTCTGGTGAGGCCTCTTTTCCTGGCTTGTAGACAGCCACCTTTTCTCTGTGTTCTCATATGGTCTTTCTTCTGTGTGTGTGTGTGGAGAGAGAGAGAGAGAGAGAGAGAGAGAGAGAGAGAGAGAGAGAGAGCGAGCTCTGGTATCTCTCCCTCTTCTTATAAGGACATGAATCCTGTCAGATTGGAGCCCTACCCTTATGACCTTGTATAACTTTACTTTTATAAAGTACAGTTACATTTGGGGTTAGTGCTTCAACACACATATTTGGGGGGACACAAACACTCACTCCATCACAATGCCCGAGGAACGAACTTTGCAAAGACTACTGGGTGTGGGAGAAACCTGCTTCTTCCTTGATGCTGAGTAGCTTTTAGAAAATAGCCTCTTGTCTCCATTAACCAAATTGGCTTTGGATCAGAAATAAGCACTTTTATTTCTTCAACCTCCTGAGCTAGCCAGTCCTTCCTACTGGAGCAGCTCCTTTCCAGGCACCCAAGTCATTCATCATGAGTTCGATAGCTTGTAAGTCATGGCATGGGCGTAAATGAATTAGAGAAAGTCGGGCTCCATGCTTTTAACTGATTGCCAGGATGAGGGAGAATGGCCTACGTGATTCCCCTCGAGGCTTTGTCACATGTGTGACAGAAAGAAAAGTGAGCTGTTTCTTGAACAAAGCCCAAAGGGGCAGGAGCAAGGAGAAAGCAAACTATCATCTACATCCGGGAAAGGGATTCAGAGCAGTTAGAATTGATTCTCCTGATCATTTTTCAACTCTTTGTCGGAGGCCCATGCAGTTATTTGTAGTTCCTTTCCATCTAGACTGGTTTCCTGGCTGACACTGTAGGTGACTGACACCTCCTGAGACTGGACTTGTGACCTCACTGCTCACTGGTTTCCATTTCCTCTCCACCCACCCCACCCTGCCCGCCCTGTGGAAGGAGCTGAAGGTCTCATTCGGGAGCAGAGCACAGACTGGGCCTCCAGATGAGGCTGGGAGGGCTCTGATGGAACTTCTGGATTCAGCTGGATTTTAACCTTGAATTTTAAAAAATGCATATTGACTACAAGAATTAATTGCACTGTCTCTAAAGCCAGTAACACTACTATGTCAATAAGTCATTTTTAAAAAATGCCTCAAATCAGTATCTGCTGACATTGTGAGGAATGTTTTTTTTAGCCTTTGTTTTACTCGTTATGATTCCTTACTATGAAAAAGAATTTATATTTAGTAAATA
>NW_005363502.1:675189-684932 GCF_000412655.1 Myotis brandtii | reverse complement strand
CTAGTGCCAGTCAGCTCAGGCAGCCCCCGAGAGCCTGCCCTCAGGATTCCACTAACTCAAGCAAAGTGGAAACACAGAGAAAGATTTACTTAATTCTCTGCCCTCAGGGGCTCTAGTTGCCTCACCCATCCTTTCCCAAAGATCGTGCCTCTAGATTCCCTCCTAACCTCTCCCACCAGCTTCCCTTTATATCAGGTAAATGAACCAGGTATAAAAGATAAAAACAAATAACCCTTTTTAATGGGCATTTGCTCTTCAAAAGGGTTTGTTGAGCCCAGTTGAATATTCAAGGGATGGCATTGACAAAGACCCTTTTCTAGACCAAATGGTAGCCAGGCTCCTCTGAGCTCTTGGCCTCTGTCCTTGCCAGGCAGGCAGAGCCCAGTCTTAGCAAGCGTCCTGCTAAGTCATTGTACAGTTACCCCACCCTTGACAACTGATCACCCTGGCCTGCCTTCAGCAAGAATCCTGTTAAGTTGATTTAGCAAGAAGCCTCCAAGCCTTGCTGTTTCCTCTTGTTTTCATCCACCCCTCCATCCCAACACCCATCTAAGCTGTAAATCCCACTCGTCCTTGTATTCAGAGTTGGTCTGACCTCTTTCCTCTATTGTGATAGTCTTGACATCTATTTCAATGTCTTGAATAATAGAGTCTTCCTTGCTGTTTGAACAAGTGTCAGAATAATTTTTCTTTAGCAGCGTGAGAGCTCCATGAGGGCAAGAACTTTGTCTTTCCGTTCCGCTAAGGTGTGCCCAGCACCGGAACAGTGTCAGGAACCCTGACCTCTCTCACTGAAGATTTGTTGATAAACAGATGCTGACATGAATAATTTCACTTGCTTGCTCCATCAACACTGAGGCAGGTTCTTGTCCCAACATAGAAGAAGAAAATGAAGCTTTCATAGTTTATGGGATTTATTCCTTGGCTACCTACTAGTAAGAAACACTCTATGGAGGGACTGTTCTTTGCTGTGTCTTATGTTACAAATATTTTCTAATACAGAGGAGTAAGAAATAGCTCTGAAGGTGGTAAACTTAGACATAAATCTTCAGATAATAGCAAGAACTATGTTTATTGAGAATTTGCTCCATGCAGCCTTTAACTATACATTCACTTTAATCCTCATGGCAACCCAATGATGCAGGAGCTACTGGCAGTACTATTTTACTGGTAATAGTTTTATTGAGTATAGTTTAATATACAACCAACTGCGCCCATGTAAACAGTACAATTTGTAAATTTTGACATACATATATACACCTGTGAAATCATCCCCACAATCAAGATAATAAGCATTATCATTACCACTAAAAAGAAACTATTAATCACACCATTTTACTGATAAGACCACTGATTTCATTTCTTTGATGTCCCACAGATGCTCTGTGAGGAGCCAGGACTTGAAGCCATGTTGGCAAGATTTCAGAACCATCTCTCTCTCCACAACTTCAGCCTATGTGTCTCTTTCGCTTCCTCTCCTTTGTTCCCTCTGTCCGTCTCTATCTCTGTCTCTCTCTCTCTCTCTTTCTCTGATATTACTGATCACCCACTCTGTGTTAATGGCTCTATATTTAGATGCTCAACACTGTCATTCTAAACCAATAATAATGATAACAGCAATGACAGTTATAACTAATAGGTATCGCAAGTCACTATAACAAACTCTTAAAATATGGTGCCATAATTAAAGCAGGTGGCCCTTAAGAGCTCAACTATGCCATCAGGCTGACCCAGCTTTGAACCCCAGCCTCCAAATTTACTGAGCAACCCTGGGTGATCTTAGCAAGCTTGCTGGGCCTTGTCATCCTCATGAGCAAATGCAGAGAAATGATGCCCATCTCAGAACTGGTGTGAGGTCCACATGGCAGAATCACATAGCACAATACTTGATAATAGCCAGTACTCCAAAAATATTTGTGATTATGAAAGACACCATAGCAATGTTGAAAATGGTACAGTGCCCCAAATGTTAAGCAATAATTTTTCTCTTTCAAGCATGCAGTAGTTTCTGCCCAGGTCAACAAATATACATACCAGATTTCAATTTACCACTCAGCAAACACTTTATGGGACACCAGATATACAGTAGTGTTGAGAAGGGTTAGAGAAAATTGGAAATGGTCAACATTTTGATTAATTTCCTTCTTTGTAATTAAAAAAGTGTTTTCTTTGATTTCAGAGAGAGGAAGGGAGAGAGAGGGAGAGATAGAAACATCAATGATGATAGAGAATCACTGACCAGTTGCCTTCTGCTGGGATCGAGCCCACAACCCCAGCATGTGCTCTGAGGTGTGCCCAGCACCGGAACAGTGTCAGGAACCCCGACCTCTCTCACTGAAGATTTGTTGATAAACAGATGCTGACATGAATAATTTCACTTGCTCTCTCCATCAATACTGAGGGTTCTTCTTATCCCAACATAGAAGAAAATGAAGCTTTCATGGTTTATGGGATTTATTCCTTGGCTACCTACTAGTAAGAAACACTCTATGGAGGGACTGTTCTTTGCTGTGTCTTATGTTACAAATATCTTCTAATACAGAGGAGTAAGAAATAGCTCCGAAGGAGGTAAACTTAAACATAAATCTTCAGATAATAGCAAGAACTATGTTTATTGAGAATTTGCTCCATGCAGCCTCTAACTATACATTCACTTTAATCCTCACGGCAACCTAATGATGCAGGAGCTACCGGCAGTACTATTTTACTGGTAATAGTTTTATTGAGTATAGTTTAATATACAACCAACTGCGCCCATGTAAACAGTACAATTTGTAAATTTTGACATACATATATACACCTGTGAAATCATCCCCACAATCAAGATAATAAGCATTATCATTACCACTAAAAAGAAACTATTAATCACACCATTTTACTGATAAGACCACTGATTTCATTTCTTTGATGTCCCACAGATGCTCTGTGAGGAGCCAGGACTTGAAGCCATGTTGGCAAGATTTCAGAACCATCTCTCTCTCCACAACTTCAGCCTATGTGTCTCTTTCGCTTCCTCTCCTTTGTTCCCTCTGTCCGTCTCTATCTCTGTCTCTCTCTCTCTCTCTTTCTCTGATATTACTGATCACCCACTCTGTGTTAATGGCTCTATATTTAGATGCTCAACACTGTCATTCTAAACCAATAATAATGATAACAACAATGACAGTTATAACTAATAGGTATCGCAAGTCACTATAACAAACTCTTAAAATATGGTGCCATAATTAAAGCAGGTGGCCCTTAAGAGCTCAACTATGCCATCAGGCTGACCCAGCTTTGAACCCCAGCCTCCAAATTTACTGAGCAACCCTGGGTGATCTTAGCAAGCTTGCTGGGCCTTGTCATCCTCATGAGCAAATGCAGAGAAATGATGCCCATCTCAGAACTGGTGTGAGGTCCACATGGCAGAATCACATAGCACAATACTTGATAATAGCCAGTACTCCAAAAATATTTGTGATTATGAAAGACACCATAGCAATGTTGAAAATGGTACAGTGCCCCAAATGTTAAGCAATAATTTTTCTCTTTCAAGCATGCAGTAGTTTCTGCCCAGGTCAACAAATATACATACCAGATTTCAATTTGCCACTCAGCAAACACTTTATGGAACACCAGATATACAGTAGTGTTGAGAAGGGTTAGAGAAAATTGGAAATGGTCAACATTTTGATTAATTTCCTTCTTTGTAATTAAAAAAGTGTTTTCTTTGATTTCAGAGAGAGGAAGGGAGAGAGAGGGAGAGATAGAAACATCAATGATGATAGAGAATCACTGACCAGTTGCCTTCTGCTGGGATCGAGCCCACAACCCCAGCATGTGCTCTGACCAGGAATCAAACCATGACCTCCCGGTTCATGGGTCGATGCTCAGCCACTGAGTTACACCAGCTGGGCCCTTCTTTGTAAATTTATTTTCAGTGAAATCCTCTTGAACAAAAGATATGACCCTTTTAGATGTTATTAGTTTAAAAAAAGGAAAAAGAAGTCTCCATATAACCACCCAGGTGTCAGGCCAAGTGTGTTTCACAGCCTCTCCCGCTGCACTGGCTTTGGATGCCCTGGCTCTTGTCCAGCACAATCATCATTGAGCAGATCAGCAAGAAATTTGAAAAACATTTTACAGGTCTTGTGGTCAATACAAAAATCAAGTAAGTGAATTATTATTGAAATAGTGAATTTGAACGTTGAAGAGATCACCAGGTCAAGGCTGGAGAGGAATTAATCAGTGTAAAAAGTGTGGTGGAAGAGCGCCAACTTAAATGGATTTTTTTTTATTAGCAAATGACAAATAATCACAGCCAGGGTTATTCATCTCTTTCTGATGTTACTGAAATATCATCTTGGAAACCCTGGTCTTCTAGACAAGCTCCAGGCAGTGGTCAGAATGCAAATAGCCTACTTTGGAAACCTGGTCATTTGCCTTCTGTTCGCTAAGGAGATGGGGCGGCTCACAGAGCTACTCTCCGTTCACTCTTACTCCTCAAGGGCTTGGCTGACACTCTAGCACAGGGCAATGTAAGGCTGAAATAAGTTAGCTGGCATTTGTCCTTTCTTGTTTTTAAAGTGAGCATGCTAGGGGAGCAGGCCTTGTAATAGAGTGTGAATGCAGAAAGGAGTAAAGCCACTGTCCTCATCTCTCGAGAGCTATACCAGGAGCAACTATGCATAGCCACATTTAAAAACTAAACAGTTGTGTATGGTGAAAAATACGCGCCCCATGAATAGTATGGACATAGAATACTTTCATAACAGAGAAATTACTTTGAACTAGAGCCAAGTTACAGTGAGGTGCATGTCAAGCTAAGCTTTATGCAAGTGGTAGATTTTTGAACCGGACCTGGAGTTGGATTTCATTAAGAAGACTATAGAGAATGGCAAAAGCAAATAATCAGAGAATTAAATCCCATTTCGAATTCCAAATCTTGCTGATCGTGTTTTCCTCTCCCAGTCCACCGGCACCGCAGCTCCTCCTGATCCCCAGCTGTCTTGGAACAGAATTCTTGCATTTTACCCATCACACCAACCCATCAATCTGCTGTTGGATTTCATCAATCATTGCACCTTTTGTTTATTAGCTAAATCTTCCTGGTTATAGAAAGGGCCCATGCAGAGGCGAGTGTTAAGAATGACTCTGGTTTTTGGCTCACGCAGTTGGAGGGGTGGTGGTGTTATTCAGTGAAGTAAAAAATGTTTAAAACAAGACCTTATTTTGGGGAAAGATCCGAGTTCAGTGTTGAATAGGTTGAGTTTGAAGTGACTTCAAGACATTTGGTGAAGTTAACTGTAGTTATCTTTGAGTGTTTTATTACAGAAAACTGTGTTATCTCTTTTTCACTTTTCTCTCATTTGCAAAGATCAGCAAATTTTGCAAAATACATAATGAGCATGTATTACTTTAAAAGCAGAAAAAGTCATAAAATAATAAAAAAACATGGAAAATTAAGGAGTTTTAAAAATTAATAGCACTCATCGTGAGGATTTATTTCCTTTTGATTCAATTAATTTATAAAAATGTAAACAAAGGACTGCATTTCGAGGTTTCATTGCATAGACTGTTGTCAACTCCTGCAACACACTGTCTGTGTCGTGGTTCAAACGCAATGCAAATTTATTCCTTGTTCACGCGAAACACAAAACTGGGCTCCTGATTAGTGAGCAGCCTCCTCCAAAGTAGATTCAAAGACCTGGCACCTTTCGAGCCTGTGTCTTGTAAGGTGGCCACATACGTCTGCATCAGCTGGTGGAAGAACCAAGAGCCTGGGGGGGGGGGGGTTGCAGGGCACTTTTCTTTGGGCCATGCCTGGAAGTGGCACAGCCACTTCTGCCTATGTATTCCATTGGCTAGAACTTCAGGGGAGGCCGGGAAATATATTCTAGCCATGCGTCCAGTAAGAAGAGGAAAGAGATTTTGTGACAAGCTGGGAAAATTCTGTCTCAGATGCCACGTGTGTGCATTTAGTGTTTTCCCTCTAGGATGGCAGCTGGTTGGCATGTTTGTCTTTCTCCGACTGGCTTAGTTCGCTTAGCATAGTAGTCTCCAGTCCATTCATGCTGTCTCAAAAGGTAAGAGGTTCTCTAGGATGGCAGCTGGTTGGCATGTTTGTCTTTCTCTGACTGGCTTAGTTCGCTTAGCGTAGTAGTTTCCAGTCCATCCAGATCTTAGCTATTCTAAAACAACACTGCTATGAACATAGGGGTGCATATATTCTTTCTGATTGGTGTTTCAGGCTTCTTAGGATATATTCCTAAAAGTCAAATGGCAGTTCCAGTTTTAATTGTTTGAGGAAACCCCACAGTTTTCCATAATGGCTGCACCAGTCTGCATTCCCAGCAGCGGTGTACTAGGGTTCCTTTTTCTCCACATTCTCACCAGCACTTGTTGTTTGTTGACTTATTGATGGTAGTCATTCTGGCCGGTGTGAGGTGGTACTTCACTGTTGTTTAAGTTTGCATCTCTATGATAATTAGTGACGTTGAGCATTTTTTTTCGTATGTCTCTTGGCCATTTGTATGTCCCCTCTGGAGAAGTGTCTATTTAGGCCCCTACCCATTTTTTCAGTTGGGTTGTTTCTCTTCCTTTTGTTGAGTTGTAGGAGTACTTTATATATTTTGGAAATTAACTCCTTATCAGATGTATCATTGGCAAGTATGTTCTCTCATGTAGTGGGTTCCCTTTTTCAATTTGATGCTGTTTGTTTGTTTTTTTGTTTAAATGCCATCTGAGAATATAGTCTTAATGGCAAGATGGTATCACATCTTATGAATGTAGTATATTTTTACATTGCCCCCTATTTTTAAACATTAGTTAGCTTGTAATTTCATGGCATTTCTACATTATTAGAGAAATTTCTATGAATATATTTTACATATATTTCTGAGTATTTTCTTGAAATAAATTACTAGGGGAGCTATACACAGTATATACACATATTTTAGGCTTTTTATACTTACTGTCCAACGGCTCACCATGTAGGTTATATTAAAGACTATTTTGATTTAATAGTCCAATATAAGAACGTGGGTTCTGGGGTCAGAAGTGCGAATTTGGTGACCAGGCTGTTACTTACTGGCAGGGTAATCTGTGACTGTTTATAACCTCTTTCCAGGGCTCAATTTCTTTATTTGTAAAATGGGGATCATCACACCAACACCTAGTTTCTCGGGTGACTGTGGTGATTAACAGGCCAATACGGAAGTCCTTTGCAAGGTGTAAAGGCTGCACAAATGTTAGCTGTTAGTGTTACCGCCACGATTCCAAACAAGTTTCCTCCCTGGTTACCACTAGAAGTCTAACTGCCATTCCTTGGTCTGTGAATAGCCTTGGGGATAAAGGCAGTGTAAGTGAGGCTGTTTTGCAGAGCTATCCAGACCAGAGGAGGAGGCTCCCAAGCCTTCCACTGGAAATCTCCGTAAGGGGAATTTATGTCTCTCTGACATCTCGCACCAACACAGCATGGCCTGTGGGGAAAAGGGTCAGGGAGACATGCACAGCCAGCCTAACTCATTACCATAAATGTGCTTGGAATTGAAGAAGAAAATCAAGTAAGGGCAAATGGGTTAAAGGCACTGTCTGCAGCTGGCATTTACCTTTGCTGAGATTAAAATGTTCAGCTCAATGAATTGATGTCATATCTCTGTAGATCTGTGCGGACACATAATGAAATGAAAATGTAATGCAAATGCAAACTCCCCTCAAGAGAAGGTGGAATTTTTGTTCTTTCTCTGCCGATTTGAAAGAATTGTAAACATGGAGGAGAAAAGAAAAGTGATAAGGAGCATCTGAAGATGCTGGGTGGGGTGGCGTGGGGAGGGGGGAGTGGCCTGCAATGTTGCAGGGATGAGAAAGGGAAGAAAATGGCAGACAAATTGCCTTCTTGGAATCAGAGTCAGTTACCTGAGTTTTCCTCATATGCACCCCCTGGGGCTTTGCTAGCGGGGAGATGTGCACCAGAACACTGGAGATTGGGAACTATAACTATTTGAGGAAAGAGAGAGAGAGGAGAGGAGAGAGAAGGAAGAAGGGAAGGAAGGAAGGAAGGAAGGAAGGAAGGAAGGAAGGAAGGAAGGAAGGAAGGAAAAAAAGGAAAGAGAGAACTAACTGAAGGCAGTCACAGCAGATGCCTTAAAAGAAAGCTTGAGATGTGGTAACTGGGCTTTTATGAATGTAAAATCCCAAACATGTTTTCAGTGATCTCTATAGTTTCAGACGGGACTAACAGAGGTGTGAGGAAGAATTTTGAACAGAAAGGAGAGTTGTAATTTTATATTCTCTGAGACCTTTAAAGATAGAGTGCTCTGTAATGTTGAATGTGGACATGGCTGAGGGTGATGAAAGGGAGTTCAAGACCATTTTGTGTTTATTCAAATCCTGCCACCCTGGGGTGCACAGCTGGACTTATTTTCATGTATAGCTGGAAGCATGAAATGGAAGCCTAAGTATAAAATATAATTTTTATGAAAGTATACTAAGACTGAGAATAATTATATAGTGATCAGTGTTTATACATATTCTGCAAAGCATTAACATATTTTTTCCCACAGAAAACTGATGAACAGTTTTATCCATTCATTTACTCAATAGGCATTTTGACTCTGAGGTGGACATTTGAACTGGACTATAAAAGGTAGAAATTTTATAGGCAGAGTAGAGGGAGCAGGATGACTATCCATATCAGCATACCAGATGATTCCATTTTTATTCCAGCTCAGAGTAGCAGAAGATCTGTTCTCAGAAAACAAATTTCCTATTGCTTTGACTATTATGCAGAATGTCACCTCAGGTCACCTTTCTCCCACCCAACATTTGATCTCGCCCCACATATGCTCAACTTCCCCCATGAAAAAGCCATCAGATTAAATTATTTTATGTAATAACAAAAAGAGAAAGGCAACTATTCTCTGTTCTTTGATCATAACACTATTAAGCTAGAAATCAACGACAAAATGAAACTATAAAATTCCCCTGCTTTGAAATTTCAAAATATACTTTAATTAATGACAGGTAAAAGGACAAATCATAATGAAAATCAGGAAGTATTTTAAATGAATGATAAATAAGATACTACATTTCAAAATGTGTGAGATGCAGCTAAAGCAGAACGTAGATGCAAATGCATGGTGTTAAATGGATCCATTAGAAAGAAAGGACCGGAATCGAACCCAGGACCCTTCAGTCCGCAGGCCTGACACTCCATCCACTGAGCCAAATCGGTTAGGGCAAAATTCCCCTGTTTTGAAATTTCAAAATATACTTTAATTAATGACAGGTAAAAGGACAAATCATAATGAAAATCAGGAAGTATTTTAAATGAATGATAAATAAGATACTACATTTCAAAATGTGTGGGATGCAGCTAAAGCAGAACGTAGATTCAAATGCATGGTGTTAAATGGACCCATTAGAAAGAAAGATTGAAATTACATTGAGATGTTTGACAAAGAAGAGCAAAATAAAATTAAAGTAAGTAGAAGAAGCATTAATAGTAAGAGCAAACATTAATGAAATAGAAACAAACAAAAAATCAACAAAGTCAAAAGGTTTTTTTGTGTGGTTTTTTTTTTAGACTAGTAACATTGACAAACCTCTGGTGAAATTAAAAGAGGAGAAAGAGTCCAAATTCACAGTGTCAGACCTTAAAAAGGTGATATCACTACAGATTCAACAGATTTACATGTGTCTATTTTTACATGTTATTTTAATTACTAAAGTATTTATATATATATATTTTCCCAATATATTGC
>NW_005363502.1:640000-674219 GCF_000412655.1 Myotis brandtii | reverse complement strand
AAAAAAAAACTATGAACAAATTCCTATGCACACTGCACATATCTTATTTTGAAGTAAAAAAACAAAACGGGAACAAATACAATATTTGTATTTGCATGTGGCCCGCGGGCCGTAGTTTGAGGACCCCTGTATTAAAGAGTCAAAGTATAAAAGCAATAATTCCACGCAAATCACTTTATTTATTATAAGTAAAAAGATTTATATGCAAACATTTTACAGAGATCATCTTATGGGGTTGTTTTGTGATCTTGAAAAAAATATACAACTCCTTTGGGTTTCAGTTTCTTTTTCGAGTAGATGAGCAAACGGGACAAGATTAATATCAAATCTTCAAAATAAGATGATTTTTACTATTTTAGAAAGGGAACATTTTGTAATAATTAAGAGCATAGACTTTAGAGTCGTGAATTCATTCATTCAGGTCTGTTAGACACTAGAGATATGGTCAAGGTCTCTGTCATCATAGAATTTATCTTTTATTAAATACCAACCAGGTAACAAATTACATAAAGAAGCGGGATTGTGAAACATGCTATGTGGTGATAGGGTGTTGTAATACAGATAAAAGAAGGTGTTTGAAAGTGTCTTTGTACTGTGCCTAACTCATTATAAAGTTCCAATAAATGCTGGTTGAGATTTGCATTATTAATGATAATAAAAACCTCATCACAATTTTATGTCAGCCTACAGGGATGTTGTTCTCTAGTCAGGACACATTTTGCTGCAAAAGGTATAAACTCAGCTGAAATTGGCTTACACAAAAAAGCAATGTATCTGCTCGTGTATTTCAGAAGCCCACAGGCAGCTTATGGGCAGTTTGGCTTGGGGACTTGAAGGATGTCATCGTGTTTATTTGCTTTTATGTGTTTCCCCTTCTCCACTACTGAAGATAAGCACCAGGAGTGTATCTGCTCGTGTATTTCAGAAGCCCACAGGCAGCTATGGACAGTTTGGCTTGGGGACTTGAAAGATGTCATCGGGTTTATTTGCTTTTATGTGTCTCCCCTTCGCTTACACAAAAAAGCAATGTATCTGCTCGTGTATTTCAGAAGCCCACAGGCAGCTTATGGGCAGTTTGGCTTGGGGACTTGAAGGATGTCATCGTGTTTATTTGCTTTTATGTGTTTCCCCTTCTCCACTACTGAAGATAAGCACCAGGAGAGCAAGCACTATCTCAGCTCATGTGGGTGTGTGTGTGTGGGGGGCGGGGAAGTGCAGGAGTGAATGTGTTTGTTGATTGTTGATTGCTACTTAGGTGACTGGGCCTGAAGCAGACACTGCTACTTATCACCCAATATATATTTTCCTCTTTGTGCTTTTAGAAATATGATTACCATAGGTTTTAGCTGGACACATGGCCATCTAGCTAGAGAGCGTGTTTCTCAGCCTTTGTTGACGCCAAGAGTGGCCAATTTTTCAACAATGCGATGTGAGTGGACGTGATATATGCAACTCCTGCATCGCTTTAAACCATCACCTGCCCTCTGCTTGCTCTGTCCCTCTTCCACCTGCTGAAATGGAGACACAGGGCTGGTTGTATCTGCTTCATCTATGCAGATAGTATTCTAGCAGCCTTTCTCAACCTGGAATTCCAGGAAAGCATTAAGCCCTAATGCCTTCAGGCATTCATCATCTATAATGCACTAAGCTCTTTCTTCTGCATTTAGAATGATACTAGCTGTATGTCATGCTTGGGAGAATAGAGAAAGACTGTGAGGCTATAGCAAGGTGAAAGCAACCCGGACCCCTGGGTCACCGTGTGGAGCAGAGAGCTGTGTGTCTGGGATCTCTTGCTGACTCTGGACTTTGTCACCTTACTACTTCATGCTTGAACTTCACTGTTACAGTAGCTCAACTCTGTAACTGGGGGCTGAGACGGACTCTTTGTGAGCAGCCTTGACTGGGAGTGGGGAAGGCTGACACTCACAGGTAAAATTGGAGTGGCGCACTTGGCAGGCAAAGCAATACTTGTTACAAGCACACACCTAGCAGTAGAGCTGAAAGAGCTAGTTTTTTCCATTTCAAAAGTCTGTAGTGGGAATAATAATCATCATTTCCCCCCTTGAGCATTACCTTTCCAGGTCAAAAGTCATAAAGCACAATAGACCCTTCTTTTGCTCAATTACATATTTTTCTTTAAATATAAACATTTCTTGCTAGTCAGTGAAGATGGCAATATGACTGTGTATAAGTCTCAGGTTAACTCGGGAAAAGATATTAACTCACTTAGAATTTATTGATTTCCCCTTCGTGTGCATGTATAAACATGAAATTGTATATAGATAAATGAAATACCTACTCTATTACATTTTTCAATTTTCTTTTCCTATAGTTTGAGTTAAAGATCCCAAAGTGGTTTTCTAGTGTCTTATGTTTTCCTCTCCCCTCACACCACTGCAAATCGCTGTGTCTTGCGGAGCTCTTTGTATGGTGAATAATGTGTTTGGTCTACCAGTCTTCTTGCTATGCTTCATTTATCTCAGGCTTGCTAAATGGCACTCATGCTGCTGGCCTCAGCACCTGGTGCAGTCGGAAGCCTGTAACTCAAGCTAGTTTTTATGCAAAACCAGCTTGCATACAAGTGACCTCCCAGAGACCACCAGAGATGGAGCTGCCTTGAATTCCAAGTGCATGGTTGAGTGTGGTGGCCTCACCCATGGGAATCAAACACGGGCTGGGACACAAGTGTGGGGAAGAGGCAGTAAGAATTTTCTTTAAGGAGGTATGATGAGGGGGAGACCGAAACATAATCCTGAATAGAGTATAACGTGAGCATTTGTGCCCAAGCCGCTAGGCTGAATTGTACTTTATTTTCTTCCTCCTTTTGGTTGCAGAAATAATATACTCATTGTAAAAACAAATAGAAAATTCAAAGAAACAAAAAAAGCACGAAAATTCTACTAGCCAGCGATTACCACTGTGTACAATTTTAACTTTATGTTCTTTTAGAATTTTGCTTATGCAAAAACATACATATGAATGTGTAAAAATAGTGTACTCTCTTGTATCCTGCTTTCTAGACTCTCTCTGAAATAATGTAATATTTTTATATTTCCACATTTCAATAAATCCAAGCGGTCCATGTTGTTTTTTCAGAGTTGCCTTCAAGACCTGGAACCATGAACCCAAAGTACCATTCCATTCTTTCTTTGTGTTTCTTGATGGGTATCCAGGGGAATCTAACACACAGCCCACGGTTATACTCTTGAAGTCTCCTTCCTCTTTGATTGTGTTTTGTTTTGTTTGCACCGAGAGCTGCTGAAGAAATCTTTCATGTCAAACTCCCACTGTTTCCTTCATTCCCAGAGCTGCTTTGCCCACCCCGCTTTCTATCTTTTTATGTGGAGCAATGTGTTTTCTCAGATAAGTCCTCCCCATCGTGCTCTGCCTCTGTGGCCTGGTCCCCTTGTTAATTTTCCATTCTCCAAAGTCTGCGTTAGCAAAGAGAAGGGACCCTGCCCGGAAAGTCTAGGGCACTCTGCTGAGGACAGAAGCAGCGAAGGACCGAGGAGGCAAGGACAACCTTCTCGTAGATGGAGGGTTCGTAAAGGAGAAACAGTGTAACACATAGACCCTGCCCGGAAAGTCTAGGGCACTCTGCTGAGGACCGAAGCAGCGAAGGACTGAGGAGGCAAGAACGACCTTCTCTGTAGATGGAGGGTTAGTAAAGGAGAAACAGTGTAACATGGAGTTAATAAAGTTATCGCTGCAACATTAATATGTTGGGAAAGTTTTTATGACAAAAAACAAGTGCACAAATACTGTCATTTTTAATGGCTAGATGTTGCATCATTCCATATAGAGATGTTATCTATATATTTACTCTCTTTTCTATTTTTAAATATTTAATTTGTTTAAAAACTTTAGTTAATGCTATGAACATCCTTGCACATCCATTTTTGAGTCGTTTTCAAATTCTTTACTTAGAACAAGTTTCATGAGATGGGATTGCTGAGTCCCAAGGTCTGCACCTTAATGGAAAATGTTGCCTTTTTGTCCTTCTGAAAGATTTAATGATTTGCCTTTCATTAATTTTGTATATTACTGACCCCACAAATATCATTCATTTTAATAGACGAAAGTAGTACTTGCTAGTATTTCATTTATTTAATCACTACTGAATTTGAAAATTTTCTGTTTTTATTGTTATTGACCACTGTTGGTCTGATTTTTGGCATTGTATACTTATTTCCTTTTGAGTCTCTATTGTAATTTAACGTTTGGTTACACAGAGTAAGGTTTCAGAGTTAGAAAATGTTTTTAAGACGTTACTAGCTACAACCAATCATGTGAAATTTATCGCATTGCAATCTTTTCTTTGCCTTTCTTTTCAACTGTTTATCTCTGTACCTCACAAAGGAAATAAAACAACTTCAGAGGAATGAAATAAATCTATCCAATAATTTTTCTAAATCCAATCTTGTCCTTAGTATATTTCTCTGGTCATCTGAAGGTCAGGGGCCTATTATCATTAAGGAATGAGGTCATGAGGATGGGCTAGCAACCCTGAAAGAGGGGGAGCTCAGGAGCCACAGCAAATTAGTGATAGCAGCACCTGCACAGCCAGTCCCGTGCAGTGGCAGGTAAGGAAAGCTGGTACAAAAAAGAGTACATGCATCTCCCAGAGTTCCAGAGGAAAAGAAAGCCATGAGCCCAGCTCTGGCTATGAATCCAGTGCCTTCTTCACAAAAATAAAAAACAAGAAACCAAAAGTAAAGAAACTCTAAAGAGCCAAGAGGAGAGCGCAGGACTTACTGCATCTTCTGTCGGACAGCTATGGCTGGTAGAGGTGGCAGGACAGGTTCAATTCTTCTCTCTAGCACCAATAAAGGCTGATTTGGTCATAATGTGAAAAGTTATGTTTATGGCCAATGCTGTGGTGGGCCAAAGAGATCCTGTCTTTTTTGTTCTGTTTTTTGTTTGTGTGTGTGGGTTGTTTTTTTAAAGGTTTTTAAATTGATTTTTAGAGAGAGAGGAAGGGAAAAGGAGAGAGAGAAACATCGATGTGAGAGCAAGGCATCGATCGGCTGCCTCCTGCACGCCCTATACCAGGGATCAAACCCACAACCCAGGCATGAGCCCTGACCCGGAATCGAACCAGCAACCTTTCGGTGCCCAGGACGATGTTCAACTGACTGAGTCACACTGGCCAGGGTGAGATCCTGCTTTTTAAGTATTTGGTGCTTTAGTTACACTTCGTGCCCTATATTCTTTTCTCTGATAATTAAACCCCAGTTATCCTGGAAGGCTGGTGCCACCTCACTCCCCTCTTCCTCCAAGAAGTGTCTCAGGCAGGACAAGCCATAGGGAATGCTTCAGGATTCAGAGCCTGTCTCACCCAACTTCTACAAAACCGTCCTACAGAAAGATGCAACTAATATTTGTTGATGCGCTAGGTGCTTCCACATAAGATACCTTATTTAATCCTTACCATCATCCTGCCAGGTAGGAGCTATTGGCCCATTTCTCAGATGAGAAAACAGAGACCAGGAAGAGTTAAGCAATTTCTCAAGATCCCACGGCTTAGTTGGGCTGGGATTTCAATTCTGGTTTCCCAGCTTCAGAGCTGGTGCTCTTTTCACAGTGTCGCACTCCTCCTGGGTTTGTTCAACACAACCCGGTCGTGGGTGGAAGAGCTTCGCACAGAGGAGAACGATCGTCACTGACAAGCTTATTCGGGAACACTGAGAAAAGACAAGCTGGATTATTTTGGCAAGTTCTTACTAACCAAACCCCATGGTGCCTATGTTCTTGGGCAAGGACTGCTTTAAAAAAGCAAACTCAACAGGAAAAGAGAGGCTGCCTTTCCCCTAACGCCAAAATTGATGGGATTTCAGGGGAAAAATGAATGGACTTATGATTGTCTTCTGCTGGCAAAATAGCCAAGTAAAATTTTCAGGGGCTATACATATAAATTGTTTATTCAGAAACATGGTACTTAATGCACCGAGGGCTTTTACATTCCTACAGGATTTGACTGTTTCTGCAGGAAAATGTTAATTGTGGGAAGAAATAATGAGGTTCCCTAAACATTTTGCAGATGACTTTAAGTGCATTATTGCTTCATTAAAAAAAGAAAAGAATCGATTTTATATAACAAAACAAATGTGCAGTGCCACATACGGCAGCTTCATATAGCTGCCTTCCTATTAAAACACTTCCACTGCAGGTGGGAGTCCAGCTTCATTAAGCATCCGTAAGGTCAAGTTATTCCACGGATAGATCACCTACGGTACTTAGCACATTGCCTTTGCTTTCTTCAAGAGCTCCTTGCCACTAAAGAATTCAAAACCAAACCAAACAAATACAAAATGGGAATAGTTTATGGGTATCAAATTTGCAAACCACCATTTGAGGATGTATCTGATTCAGAATGCCAGAGAATATAGTTGAACTTTCCATAAAGAAGAATGGCTTAAGAAAGAGATTTTGGAGGTGGATAGAATTGTTTAGTTCGTTGAAAGAATGGGAGAATCTGCCAAGTTTCATGAGTTCATACACCACAAGGGAATTACTTAAGCCTAATGAAAAGAATTCTTTTTAAAAATTTGTAATGGTGGATAAATATACTTGACATAAAATGTGGTACTTTAACTATTTTTGAAGTGTACAGTTCTGCAAAGTTCATACTATTGTGCAACTATCCCACCATCTAAATTTAGAACTTTTTTAAAATCATCTCCAACTGAATCTCTGTGCTCATTAAACAGTAACTCCCCATTGTCCTTTTTCCCAGTCCCAGGTAACCATAGCCTCTTCTTTACTTTCTGTCTCTATGAATTTGTTTACCCTAGGCACATCATATATATGGAATCTTGTAATATTTGTTCTTTTGTGACTGGCACACTTCACTTATCATAGTGTTTTCAAGATTTATCTATATTGTATAACGCGTCAGGATTTTCCTCCTTTTTAAGGCTGAATAATAGTCCCCTGTGTGTATACACCACACTTGCTTCTCCATTCAGTTATCAATGGACATTTGGGTTGGGTCCACTGTTTGGCTATTGTAAATTGTGCTCCTATGAATATGGATGTACAGAATCTGTTTAAATCCCTGCATTCACTTCTAATTTATTTCCATTCCATTCAGCAAACTTTATTGAACATCTACCATGTACCAGATCCTGGATTAACAGTGTCCTAAGGATACTGTTAAATATACTTGCTTACAAGTTGTCATTCTTAGACTGGCTATCTTTGTTTAAGCCCTAACCTGTACCATCAAAACGTAAGCCAGACTGAGAAAGTAATATCCCCACCAAAGTCATTGATCAAATGCATGTCTATTGAGGCTGGCATCTCAAGTTGGAGACACAGCACAATATCCAGGGACAGATTATTAAAATATAGATTGCAAGGCCACATGGACTATGGGACCAGGCCAGGCATCTATGTTTTTAAAAGCCCCTCAATGAGTCTGATGCACATTTAGATATGAAAGTTACTGAAAAAGATAGAGACCTGGCTCAAACCTGGCTCCATCACGGACCAGATGTGTGACGTCAGGTAATTCACCTATCAGCTCTTTGCCTCAGTTTCTTATCTGTATATTGGGTTTTGAGGAAGAGGAAGTGACTGTGGAGCTCTTGGCTCATAATTTGACACCATTTTCAGCAGCACAGAATGTTTGAGATAGATGGCTCATTGTCTGTTGCACAGTTGTGATTCTCAGCTCCAACTCTTCTTTGTTCACAGGAAAGGCAGATGGAGGTTGAGAAATCGCTCAGCCCCGTGGCTTCCCAGGCAGCCTGTCGAGCTGGTCTTGAAGTACCAGCTTTCTGCCACTGGAGGTCCTTGAAAAAGATTCCGGACTGGTTGCTGAGGGAGCCAAGCCCGTCATGGGAGCAGACATACCCTGGTTACCACAGGTAAGGAAGAGCAAGGGGAAAACAATGGGCTCAGCTACCACAGCCTGTAGTTCTGCAGGAAACTCAGACCCATCCCCATAACCATTTATCGACTGGTCTTGGTCTTTCAACAGAACTAGGAAGGAGGAATCAGAAAACAAATGTCTTCAAATATTTTATTGCACACAGATAGGTCAAGTAATTTTTCTCTGTGATCCATCACAGTACATTTGCTGAGAAAAAGAGATAGTTGTTGCTTTCACAGAATGATAATTTTTTCCCCCAGACACACAGGCTGATTTAGTTCCAACTTGGTGGCAGAATTCCTTAAAAACCATATCTTTCACATACTTTGGAGCAAGGTATCCGGCTCATTAATTCTGAAGAAAGGATTCTGACAAAATATGAGATAAATCAGAACAATATTACATTCTTTTTTGGCAAGAGCTGTAAATGTTTAAGAAATTGGCCTAAAGAAACTGCAAAGCTAAGGTGAATTTTTCATGTAGGTTACTAAGGTATTTTGTAGTGTTCAAACCCGAAAATCAACAAAATGTAGAAGTTATCAGAACATATCTATCTGATATGAAAAAATAATTTAGTGAGTTCACTACACACCATTTTTCTAATAGGATTGGAGAAATGTCCTCGAAAATCCTCTTAGCTTTTCTAAGAGATAGCTATGGGCAGGTGAATGGTTTCATTAAAAATGGGATAGAAGAGGCTAAGTGATTCCTGAAAGATGATCCAGCTGATAGGGAAGTGCATGAATTTGTGTCAATTCTCCTAAATTTGGCGGTTATTTTGATAAACACTGCAAAAATAACAGCTGTGATCTACAGGCACTGACCACATTTTCAACCCGGTGTCTCTAAGCGAGATGCACAATGAATAGAATGAATGGCAGATGTGTAGACCAGTCAGTATCCAAGGTTGGCCTCAAAGCTCAGTACCCAGCTATGAGGCTGGCTGAGCTTGTTCTGTTGGCCTGGCTGCATAAGGCTTTGAAAGTTTTATCCCAGCCTCATAGAAAGTGCTCATTGTCACATTTCTCTAGAGCAGCGGTTCTCAACCTGTGGGTCGCGAACAATGAAAATACATCCTGCATATCAGATATTTACATTACGATTCATAACAGTAGCAACATTACAGTTATGAAGTAGCAACGAAAATAATTTTATGGTTGGGTCACAACATGAGGAACTGTATTTAAAGGGCCAGAAGGTTGAGAACCACTGCTCTAGAGCTTCAAAAAACTGCAAAAGGAGCTAAATTCAACTAAGATAAAAACGTCGACTATAGTGTAGATTTGAGTGGGCAAGATATAAGCATGGGAACCAGTTTAAAGACTTAAGGACTATTGTAGTTGTCCAGGTAAAAGACTATGGCCTGATAAATGCAGACTCAGTAGAGATGGAAATAGGGGATCAATTCAACTTGGTGTTGTCAGAATGGTGAAAAGATGAGGAATCAAAGATGACTGCCATGGTGTTTGACTTGAGTGACTAAGTTAATGTTAACTGAGCTTTGGAAAAGAAGAGGGAGGGCAAGTTTTGAAGCAAAGATTATTGATCTGCTTTTGGACATAATTTGTTTGTTGACAGATGTGCTGTTTCAGATACTGAGGTCTAGGAGGCAATTGGATAGGTAAATTTGAAGGCCAGTGTGATAGAATTCTAAGAGGACTCTCAATGACTCTCTTGCCCGTGTATAACCTTCTTTTGACTGTGTTTGGCGTGAGTTGTGACTTGTTTCTAGAGTATGGCAAAGGTGATGGGATACCACTCCCATGATTAGGTTACATCAAAGGTAAAGGAATTTGGACTAGATGGCAAGTTTTGAAGCAAAGATTATTGATCTGCTTTTGGAAATAATTTGTTTGTTGACAGTTGTGATGTTTCAGATACTGAGGTCTAGGAGACAATTGGATAGGTAAATTTGAAGGTTAGTGTGATAGAATTCTAAGAGGACTCAATGACTCTCTTGCCCGTGTATAACCTTCTTCTTTTGACTGTGTTTGGCATGAGTTGTGACTTGTTTCTAGAGTATGGCAACGGTGATGGGATACCACTCCCATGACTAGGTTACATCAAAGGTAAAAGAATTTGGACTAGATATATAGATTTAGGAGTTCATATAATAGGAAAAAAGACTCTGTTTTCTTCCAAATCTACCATGAAGGTTGGTGCAACCACTGGGTTTCTAATACTAATGTTAAAAGCCATCTTTGCTTATTGCTCAAGACATTTGGGACCTGACCATGGCACACGTGAGGCAGGATAGCAGAGCTTAGCTGCTGCCCCTGAGACAGGCCCTGGCCTGGATCCTGACAGTCTAGTGTGGACAGTTACTGACGGATATTTGGGCAAACTTTTCATTGGCATTTTTCTATCATGTCAGCACAACCATCTTTAAAAATATATACATTCCACCTCTGGGCTATTCTAAATATATGTTCATTCAAAACAAAAGCCCAGATATAAGCATTTTTAACCTTCCTTACCTATCACCATGCAAATATCTACTCATTACTCCAGATTTAGATTATTCCCCCTCTCTTTTCTAAAACCTCTCCTAAATAATCTAAGTTTCTTGAAATCTCTGAAATGTTTTATTATCTTTTCTGAGACTTTCCACTGCTTTCCTGTCCTTTCCCAAGCATCACAATACTTGGAAATAAATAGCATCTCATAACTGTAGGTGGATTTGGTTTTAATTTACAGAAGTTCTCTCATATTTACAGATCAGAGACTTGGGTTTCTGATATTTCCAGTTCACTGACTGGAATGTTTGCCCCATGAATCATAAGAAGGGTATGGGAGGGGCCAAAGGAAGGGGGCTACAATGCTGTTTGCCTTACTTTTTATTTTCTAAAAGACATCGAGGGGAGAAGAGTAACAACAAATGGGGGAAGGGAAGCAGCCTGCAAAAAATGCTCATATTTTCCTCTTCCAAAATGTAATTGCTGTGAATATTGCCTTTTGGACCAAAAATATGTCTCAAGTCACCATTTAGCTTCTCTTTTGGAAGATTGTTGAATATATTAACCTCACACTTTACTTCAACACACTTTAATTAAGCACCTATTATGTGCTAGGCCATGGGCTTGGCACTAGATGATATAAAAACAAACAGGAGAAAGCAGGTGAACTTAGGAGCTCACAGTCTCTGGGGGTGGGAGAGAGCACCTCATTGCAATGTGGTTAATGTTCAGTGGGGGTCACTGAGCAAAGTGGGGAGGGCAGGCCTTAGCTTATGACTGCAGGACATTTTCTTTCTAATCCCTTATAAAGGCACCATAAATTCTCTATAGCTTTGGGAGAAATAGAAATGTGTGCCATGTTTGTGTTTTACCTAAGTAATTTTATAGTTTGAAAACAGAACTTAAAAAAAGAGCATAAAAGCTTGATGCCCAGTGGTTATTAACTAGGACTGACCACCACTTATACTTAACAAATCCTGGGAACTGGGTTTTTTTAAAAAATCACACATTGTTATTGTTAAGTGAAATCTGAACAATACAGTCTTGTATTGTTTGTGCTTCAATGCTCTGAACTTGGTGGGATTTGGAAGCGAGATTTTCCACTGGATTCTCAAATCCTGGTAAGGCAGTTCCAACTCTGAAGGGATTTTTCTAAATTTCTAAATTAGTTTCCTTTACTGGTTTTACAGGGAATGAACCACTAGCATGATACCTGACCCAGAAGCAGCACATTATTTTTTTCTGTTCAGAATGCAGAATTCAAACAGCAGAAAGGAGGGATATGTACTGTAAGTCAGAACCACTAGCATGATACCTGACCCAGAAGCAGCACATTTATTTTTTTCTGTGCAGAATGCAGAATTCAAACAGCAGAAGGGGGGGGGGGATATGTACTGTAAGTCAATATGTTTATTTTAGGCTATTTGCACAAGCTACAGTAGGCTGAGCCACTAAACTGGACAGCGTATCCTAGGGCAAAATGATTAGTTGGAATTAATGGAATTTTTGTGTCAACTCAGTCCATCGGCAATCTCAGGCTGTCATTAATCCCCAGGATGCATTTGCCTCTCTTGGTAGTGTTTCCTCCTGGGTAACACTTGCTAAATGTAGTACACAGGAAAAATTCATGTCCACTATTTCCTCCCACTTCTACCACGAAAGATGGTGCAACCATTGGGTTTCTAATACTATCCCTAAAAAGTCATCTTTGTTTATTGCTCAAGACATCTCATGTTTTCTTTTTAAGAAGAAGAAAACTAATTTTGAATTTCCAATTTGAAATATCTGGTGGATAACAACTAACCTTGACTACTGTGAACATAATCACTAGGTTTGTTTCAGCTTTAGAAGTGTTGTACGTGGAACAGAGATGCTTACTGAAGCAAAATTAATATGTTCCAAAAATGAAAAGGCAAAAGCTGGTCAAATAATTTTTTTTACCCTACTGGCTATTTTAATATAATAAATGTCACTTTTACAAGGAAAATCAGCCTACAAATTATTGCTCAAAGGTACTGTTAGAAGTTGTGTTTTTGAAGAGTGACTGCATTCTGGGCTTGGAACATTTAAAATTATCAAAATGTGTTTTTTTGTTTTGTTTCTTTTTAAACAAAAACAAGTTTTCAGGCATGTAAGACCCATGAAGTTTTTTCAGCTTGAGCCTTGGCCCTTAAAACTGGAAGATGTTTTTCACATCCAGCACCTTACTTTTGCACATAGCTAACTTTGTTTTAACCTGATCAGAAAGAGTAGATGAAGAAATATCAATGTCTTCACTTCCGCTTCTTGATGTGATGTCTTCTCTTAACAAAATCTGTGGCAGAACTGAGTCTGCCCTTATATTCAATAAAATTTATAGTGAAGAATAATCTCACAGCCTTCCTCATGTTGACTTTTTAGATCAAAATCAGCTTTTCTCTTCCCTGGCGGTCATGCCAGCCACCCTGAGGAGTGAACCTTTCAGATGAGCATTGAGGTTGGGAAGGAGGGAGGGTCAGACTGGGGGTGAAGGTGGGGGGGAAAGAAGTGGTTCCTGTGTGCGGCCATTGGTTTGGTGTCAGTAAATGACCATTCATGTCTGTCCAGTGATGATATCCAAAGGCACTGAGGTCTCAAGGTGTGAGGTCGCTGAGGTGTGACAGTTTCCCTTTGGAAAGCAATTAGAATGAATGAGAATCCCCTTCTGATGTTTTAGAATCCTGGGGTTTTAGAATTATAATAACAACACCCACCACATTATAAAAACATGTTGTTTTTTCCTTGCTCCGCTTCAGCGTTGCATTTAGCTTTTCAAAGCAGTTCAATATTATATCAATGACTGGTTCTGATAGATGAGATCTGATAGGGCTTGAAAGGTACACTACAGAACAAATGTCATCAATAGGCCAACCACATCCACGTGCCTCCTGAGCTGCATGGATGTGTCCTAATAAATGAACACCAAGGAAGATTGCCTCGGAAACAAGATCCTATCACAGACAGGAAGTGCTCTATTGAATTCATTTTCATTAAGGATGACGTCCACTTGGACATGAGGAACTAGCCTTCCAAGGATTAGGTGAGAAATACTCCTCGTTTCCCATGGGAGCGGCTTCACCATGTTTCTGATCAGGCACACAGCGGTAGAACCTGATGCTGGGAAGCTGTCTAGTCACATTTCTGCAAGCCTTTGATGTACCCTGAGCTGAAACCACACCATTACGTTTTCATGAGAACTCGCTGTTATTTGCCTCATTATAAGCATTTTGTCACATTTCCTTCTGTTTAAAGAATCCAACTTAAAAGGAAATACCTTGAGGGGACATGAGTCATACTTTTTATATTAATTCCAATTTTGGTTTCTGCCAAAAAAAATTAGAATTCATTTTCCATAAGTGAGACACAGTCATTCTCATGTTTACCCTTTTGCTGTGATCATATTCAAAAGAGGACACAGAGAGAGGGCTTACCTAGTTTGATGGCAAAGGTCAGTTGCAAAGGAATGAGCCATTTTGAGACATTTTCTATTGCAATGATTGGTACCCAAATGTTAAGTTTTTGTCATTCAAACATGTCTGAGTGCCAAGTAGGGTGACGTGAAGGGTCTTCCTAGACGCAGGAATTTCAGCGCTAACACTGTGAAATCCTGGGCAAACCAAGCCTGTTGGCCAACCTAGTGCTAAGACAGGAAGTACAATAATGGAGCAGTAAGGAGCAAGTCTGAGAAATATTGTGGGAAGAGGAGGTGTTTCCCATTTAGAAAGAAATTACACAAAATATAATATCAGAACTGCTGTGAAGATGAAAAAACCAAAAACAAAAACAAACTGGGACCCTTAGAAAACGAGGTCCATGGGTTCTGTGTTAAGTTATAAAGAGAAGTATCTTTTCTGAGAAATATATATTTTCAGGTTCCCTGAATTTCCACGAGCAACTAAGATCTAAGTAACTTGTCTCGTCTACTCACTCATTAACTTATTAAAAAATATTTATTGAGTATTTTTTCTATTCAGGATGGCAATGCTGGCCACTATGGCGCATTTACCGCATGCTGAGCACGCCACACAAGTTCTCATTCAATCCCCAGAATATCTCTAATTATTGAATCTCCTTGTTAGCCCCACTGTCTAGGTGGGGAAACAGAGGCTCAGAGATAACAAAGTAACTTGCCCAAGGCAGAACAGTGAGATTTATGCCACGGGGAGTCTGAAGGAAAAGCCCTCAGGACACTGTGCCCGACTGGTAGTAGAAGGGTTCTGATCCTCGAAGCAAAGGCCTGGATTCAGTGAATGACCGAGTTACAGAGCATTCACGCCATGCCTTGCACACTTCTAACAGTCTTTACAGGGGTCCTCTTCTCTATTGTTTACATCAGCTGGGAGGAAAACGCTGAGCCATCTAGAAAGGACACGCCTCCTTAAGACCCAAGAAACCCCCAAGACAAGTGTCCACACTGTGGTGAGGGGCCTCAGGAGTGGTGAAAGGGGAGTTAGGGTAAAAGAGAAGATAAGCCAGCCCAAGTGGCGTGGCTCAGTGGTTGAGGGTTGACCTACGAACCAGGAGGTCACAGTTCGATTCCTGGTCAGGTCACATGTCCAGGTTGTGGGCTCAATCCCCAGTGTGGGGTGTGCAGGAGGCAGCTGATTAATGATTCTCTCTCATCATTGATGTTTTTATTTCTCTCTTCTTCTCTCTTCCTCTCTGAAATCAATAAAAATATTTTTTTAAAAGAGAAGATAAGGCCAAACAGAGACCACCACAAGCCTGTTGCTACTTCTCTTTGTTGGGTGAGTTAGGTATTCCAAGCATCTATATTAACAGAAGGGCAGCGTCCAGCCCAGTGTTTGGCACAGACTCTGGAGCCAGACTGTCCAGGTCTAGATCTCCGCTCTCCCACTCCCTGGCTCTGTGACCTGTGACTAACCTCTCTGAGCTTCAGTAATCTCACCCATACAATGATCAGGATCAAGATAGCATCTTCCTAAGAGGTCATTAAGAAGAATCCATTAGGTGAAAGATACAAGCACTGGGAGAGTCTGAGTACCATACAACCAGTCCAGAGTGTATTGTAGAGGCACATACTATCTCTCTTACTTAAATGGCTCTTTATTGTGTACTTTACTAGTATAATGTGCTGTTTTGTGTTTTCCTTTCCTCTCGCCCGTGTATCTACACAGGTTTCCTACTTGAGTTGAACAGGATAAACCACTTGGCTTAGTATGCAAAACTGGACAATGTCCTTTACTTGGAGGTGCAGAATCCAGAAAAGCTACCATCCCTAAAAACCAGAGCAGGTCTGCCTCAGGGGGGGCCAATGGTGTGTGGGTTCTTCACTTCCTGCAGGGAAGATTTCACAATGTGAGACCAGGTGATTTTGAAAGTATGTTTATTAAAGCTGGGACAGTGAAACAAGGCAGGGCCTAGGATAGAAGCAGCAGCAGGAGAGAGCCTAAGCAATGCAATTAGAATCCCTTGAGAGTAAGGGTTAGGTCTCAGTAATTTTTAAAGATCCCTAGGTGATTCTGATGTGTTGTCAAGCTTAAGTCTAACTAATCTAAAGCAATCCACCCCAATCCCCCAGCCCCTGGCACACAGAGAAGATCGTTCATCCTCTGAGTGTAACATAGCACTTTTGGAATTCACCTAGTGTATCATTTAAGGCGCTGTGGGCAGTAAATAACAGAAAACCCAGTAGGTGATCCTGGGAACTTGTTGGAAATGCAAATTTCCAGGTCCCACCCCAGGCAGCTGGATCAGAAACCAGGATTGGAAACTGAAGAAGCTCTCCTGGTGAGGCTCGTGGGCACTGATGTTTGAGAATCGCTGGCTTAGATCAGGAGGGGCCGTGGCTAGACATGCGGGAAGGATCGCTTCACTCAGACCTTACAAGAGTTACGCAGTGCAGGGGTGGGGGTGTCCGGGGGTGGACGTGGGGGAGGCAGTCACACTGCTACCATAACTTTGGATGCTTACAGATCATTGTGGTCAAAAGAGCAGCCAAAGAAGGAGCCCTGAAAAAAATGTTAGGCTAATTTTAAAGTGTAATTTGTATTGAGGACCTCCAGGTTCTACATGGACAAGGTCAGCCACATTCAGGACCTTTCTGGGCAGGAGAAGTGTGTAGATCTTATGGAATTAAAATCCGAGGTCAAAATAAAGTCTTATTTTTAACCCCCACAGTTTCCCAGACTAGTTTCCTACATTGGAGAGATTCATCTAGAAAGGAAATTCTACTAAAGGGATGCTGGTGAGATCTGCAGGTGGTGGGTTCATTTCTGGAGGCCACCACCATATAATCCATAGCCCCTTTAATATGTGAACATTCAAAAATCAAGAAACTTTTTTAGTAAAATCCTCCCCACAACCACAATATCAATCTTTCAATATCCTTTGCCCTGGACTTTTTGACCCAACATCAAGAACATAGCAGTTACCATGGCAACTGTCTGGCACTATCTGTATCTCTCTCCCCCTAGGATAAGTGGGGCCTCTTGAGCAAAGGGTAAGAGCATTACTTCTATTATATATTGGTAGTTTGCATGAAAACAAACCACATTTGATTATCTCTTTGGCTCTTTGATTAATGTTTGGAGTTTTCTTCATATTTTTAGGCTTAGTTTCTTAGAAGTTTAGAAAGTAACACAATATATAAAAATTATATAACCATCTAAAGCTTTAACAGGGGGTAAAATGCTATGGTTATTTCCTAGCATGTCCAAAGAAGATATTACTTGTTCCAAATAACATTACTTATTTATCAAATGACAAACTCTAGCAGATATGTAAACATCTGAAGGTTTGAACCTTCATAGAGAAATCATTTAAGAGGGAATTGTGTGCATTTTTCTTTCTAATAAATGAAAAAATTAAGAAATAGGAGGTCTTAGTTTTCTACCAGAAAAGTTAAGCAAGAGTTTATAATTTTATATTTTAACAGAGTCAACATATTATTCTGAATCCGTTTGCCTTGTCATGTGCACATATGACATCTGTTGAGGCACAAACATGGAATGGAGGATGGATTCATCTCCCCATTGTTGCTGTCAGCCACTCTCTATCAACTCTCTATTTCTCATTCCTTAATGAAGTCTCAGGAAGAATACATTGATTTTTTTTACAACTTTCAGTTATCTAAAAATCCAGGTCAGTTTAGTCTAGTTTAAAACTTCAAGCTCATTTCTGGCTTAATGCTTATCTCTCTCCCTTCTCCCGGAGCCAGACCCCTTCCAAGCCTGCCCCCTGGGCTGCCTCTCCCATCCGGGTACCCCCAGCCCCCCAGCGCCGAGGTCTCCTTCCCTGTGCTCTTGGCTGGGGAACGCCTCCACAGCGTAGAGATGTGCCCATCCTCCCCACCTGGGGCTGCCCCGCACGCCATGCTCTGCCTGGTGGGTGGAGTGGTCTGCTGCCCAGAGAGACACATGCTGACATCCACCCACAGAATGAGATGCCAGCTCCTTCTCTCTGCACACCCTGTGTCTTTGGCTTGATTTTCTTGGAGACTTTCTTTTCTTTCCTTTTTGAGGGGAGTCCCCCAAAGAGAGAAAGGAAAAAATGACTAGAGTGATAAGATTTGCCCTAGTGTGTAGATGATGTTCTTTTCTTCTCCTCATACTTTACTCGGGAAGTGGTGAGGAGAGGGGCTGGCCTGGCATTTTGGATGGATAGCAGAGTTGATGGGTTGCTTCTTAGTAACCCACAGAGGGAGGGTCTAGACTTCAGTTATGTATAGCTTCCTTGAGAAGAGGGAGCTGGTGACACCCCGTGCTTTAGTTTTGTATCTTAGCCACTCATCTGAGGCAACAGAAACAAGCCCACTGAGAATCCTATTACCTGTGGCCCCCATCCAGGATCTCTCCACAGGCCATTGGCATCAGGGCGTACTAGCCCTGGAGGGGGTGGGGGGAATCTCGTTAGACCAGGGAATGGGGAACGAGGGTGGCTGGACCTTGTCCTGGGGTTGGCTGGACAGTGTGGGCATCCTGGCTGGAGGAACAGAGCCTGGGTTAACTAGCGCTTATCATTTCTTGTCCTGCTCTTCGTGCTGAAGAGTCAGCTGGACACATGACTGATCCCTGTGTCTGTGCATAAGTCACTGCAGATAATTAGTTCAAAAGAAGAGATTATCCCTGCTGGGCCCATCTGTATCTATAGAGCTCATGTGTGCCTGTCCTCTGAGTCCAAAGAGGCAAGGTCCCGAAGCACATGTGAGCTTTGCTGTCACTCAGCCTCTCGAGCAGGAGGGAGAGCGTGCTTCTCCAGCAGCCCCACGCGTGATTGGGAGGCGGGTCCTGGCACTTTAGGAAAAGCTCTTTAGCATCGGTGACAAGTCATGCTCACTGCTGTCGCTGTCCCCGCTCCCGCAGTGGAGAGAATAGTCACTCACTCTTCCCCAGGACAGTGTGCCAGCATCTGCAATCCCAGTGTGATAGATGTAACCTTCACAGACAGAGCCCCAGGAACATCAGGTGGGAAATGGTATCCTCAATACAGGAGAGAATAGTCACTCACTCTTCCCCAGGACAGTGTGTCAGCATCTGCAATCCTCAGTGTCATAGATGTAACCTTCACAGACTGAGCCCCAGGAACATCAGGTGGGAAATGGTATCTTCAATACGTTTCTTTTTAAAAATGTTTTTATTTTATTTTATTGATTTTTAGAGAGGCAGGGAGAGAGAGAGAGAGAAACATCAATGATGAGAGAGAATCATTGATCAGCTGCCTCTGGCATGACCCACACTGGGGATTGAGCCCACAACCCGGGCATGTGCCCTACTGAAAATCAAACCATGACCTCCTGGCTCATAGGCCAATGCCCAACCACTGAGCCACACCGGCCGGGCCTCACCTCAATACATTTCTTACGAATAATCGTAGTTTACATTTGCAGGTGCTTTTTATATATATGCTGGATTTTGTGCTAGGAGTTCAGGGTACACAGTCTGTCCACACTGTCTCTGTTCTCAAATTGAGGACAACGAGGAGTGTAAATCTAGTCACCATAAGTCAGGGAGACCCAATCAAGATGGGGCTCATATTAAGATCTTCTGTTACATTACATGCATCATTCCACTTAATCCTCACAACCACCCAATGGGATTAAGTAATTTGATTTTCCCTATTTTTTTCAGATGAGAAAGCTAAAGCCCAGGAGGATGAATAGCTTGTCCCAAATCACACAGACAAGGACAGGCCCGGGATCAGTCCATGGTCTCTGGCCTTGCTGTTAAGTGTTTCCCTTGTGATACTGAGCAAGTCTTTACCAGCTTAGCAGACAAGGGTCCCAGGAGGCAAATGGGGATGCTCGGAGCTTGCAGACCTCAGCATAAATGACTTGATGTCCCTCGTCTTCATAGTTAGGTGTTCTTAAATAATCAGGCTTGGCAGAATGTCCACAGTGGCTGTCTTCCACCTTAGGTCTCCGAGGAGCAGGCTGTCTTCTCTGCAAGGGACACGTGATTCTAGGCCACTTCAGGATGACTGTTGTTATCCTAACCAGAGTGAGAGGAATGCTGCTTATTAACATATCCAGGCTAATTGCCTAGGTCCGTGGTTGGCAAATAGCGGCTTGCGAGCCACATGTGGCTCTTTGGCCCCTTGAGTGTGGTCACGAAGTTTCAATCGCACTGTACATGCGTGCGCACACGTGGTATTTTGTGGAAGAGCCACACTCAAGGGGCAGCAGTTTGCCGACCACCGGCCTAGGTGAGCTTGGAGGCCACTGAACTACAAAGTCCAGGGAGCTGGGTACAGGGAGGAACTGAAAGAATGTGTGGAAAGAGTATCTCAGTGACTTGCTGTGGACTAAAGGCTTCATAGTCACAATCCAAGCCTGTGAGCAGAACACAAATAAGTTCCGGTAGCAGGAGGCTCCGTGGCTGTCCCAAAAGTGGACAGAGAAACTACCCACGGCCTGCAAACCGGAGAGAGCATTCCAACAGAAGCCCATCCGAGCTGCAGGGAAATGCCTCCTGCCCCCTCCTCCCCGTGTTTCATGGTTTCAGGAGGCAAGGATTTCAAACCACAGGTAGAGTGGGCAGTTCTGTGCTTTTATCAATAACTACAATTAAAGCGCAAGAAAAGGGAACACCAGTGAATGCATTTTGTAGAGTAGATTTTGTTTTGTTTTATTCATATTCAGCCAAACTCACCACTTTACTTTCTTAAAGCTTCTGGACAGGTCTGTCCATGAAAACACAAAAACAAAACACGATTGTGAAGTCTGAGGGTAAGATTTTCTGGGAAGTAGGGAGTAGGAGGAAAGGACAGTTTTTTTGTTTGTACACAATTCCTCTCCCGGGCTGATATTCACCAGCAGCATTAAGAAAGGGCACCCTCATTTGTAAGGCTGTCAGCACCCATAAATATCAGATGATTTGACTTGAAAGTTAATAGATGAATGCCTTGTTCCCTGGCACACCCTGTGTCCTGAAGTGAAAACAGAATGTACAAGCCAATTCTGGTTGCTGGGATAGAGATCACAGGGGCCAAGATCTGAGACATTCCTGCTTTGTTAAGAGTCTCCGTCTCCAAGTCAGAAAGCCGTGGCAACCATGCGTCATCGGGCACCTGGTCAGATAGCACCACCAAGCAGTCAGGTTCTCTTGTTGAGACTTACTGTTGACGTCAGGGTGCGCTGGGAGGCTCCTGGACCGCTTTCCATAGTTGGTGAGAAAGCAAAAACCGTGCATGACGCGTGGGCTGTGCCGTAACTCCCCAGGCATCTGAGCCAAGCGTCCCTCCATTCATCTTGGCTATGCGGACCTGACGTGGAAATGAGACAATGCGCTGCCGGGGCCAAAGGGAGAGGGAGAACAGGGCATTGTCCAAGGACATGAGAGACGCACAGGACACGTCTCATGCCGGAGGAAGGGTGAACGAGAGCCGTGAAGGCTAGGCGACAGTGTTTACGCTGCACCCAGAAAGGCAGTTGGCCTCGTCAGAGATGCATGTGTTCAGCTGGTGCCCGGGGTCCAGTGTGAGAGCAGGGGGGGTTGATCCAGTGGCAGCAGGCCCAGCGACGACGGCCCCCTCCCAAATTCAGCCTGCACGGGGCGTGCTCACCTCGCTCACAGAGTCGGCCGCTGGCTCAGACATCCCTCTGGGATCCAGAAATCGGACCAAAAATAGCGCTCTGGAGTTGAGAGTAAAATTTGACAAGCGTCGCAGTGGCATTGTTCCTCGGTGGATGGCCTTTCCTTTTTGTGGTGTCCCATCTCTCCGCCCAGGGCTCAGCAGCTGTTCTGCTCTTTAATAGCTCCCCAGGGCCTAGGTCCAGCTGGGCGTCATTGACAAAAGCAAGAAAGATGACAGCTTTCCAGATAAAAAGGGCTGTGAAGATCATCTAGTGCTCCGACCTCATTTCACAAATGAGGAGATGGTGGCCGAGGGAGGCTAAGCTACTTCCTCAAGGTCACCCAGCGAGCGCAGGGGAATTAGCGCAAATGGAGGAGCCCTCCCTGAGGATGTGAGAGGTTAGTGGGCCCCGCACCTGCCTCCTCAGCTTCCTGTTCTCTCCGGTGCTGAGGGCAGTGGGGTGGAGGGCAGGTGAGGAGTGGAGTGCAACTCATTAATGGACAGAGTCTCAGTACGTGTTATTAATATGCTATCATGAGCAGTTTGGCCAGAGGACCCAGAAACACTTAAATCCTGCCTTCGGTTAATCAATTCTTCCCATGAATTCCCTAAGAGAAGTGTATCCATGGGACACTCACTGGTCAGTCAGGCAAAAGAGAATATTTTTTAATGAACCCAGGCTTTGTTCCCAAACCTAAGAGAATTCTAGTGAATTAAAGTTAAATCACAGGATGACGCCTGTTTCGGGCTGACTGGCCTTGGCCGCAAGCACCTGGCCAGAGCGATAAAGTCAATGATAAGGAGATTGTTGGAAATGCCTGCAAGGGAGGCAGTGGGAGCGGAAGGAGGTCCATGGAGAACATGAGCTCTCCATCCTGAGCATCTCCAAGTAACCGAGCTGGACACCGACATAGACTCAGGGGCCAGCTTCTCAGACTTCCTCAGTTCGTGAGCAAAGAGCTGAGGGCATTGAGGTTGGAGAGGTAAAGTGACTTCTCTCCCCAGCCCTGACGAAGCTCCAGGACCTTCTGACCAGCCAGCAGAGCAGCCACCTCCCTGGGCTGTGGTTTGACAGGATCCCGCCAGACTTCCTCAGTTCGTGAGCAAAGAGCTGAGGGCATCGAGGTCTGGAGAGGTAGAGTGACTTCTCTCCCCAGCCCTGACGAAGATCCAGGACCATCTGACAGGCCAGCAGAGCAGCCACCTCCCTGGGCCGTGGTTTGACAGGATCCCGTCAAAAACAGATATTGCAGGAGGGCCCACAGGGACAGGCCGGAGCCACACCTAGGAAGCTGCAGCACGAGAGGCATCCAGACTTGAGACAAAGGGCAGAGCCATGTCCTGCCTTTCTCCAGAGTCCGTCGGACTCAGTGGCAGTGAGACCCAGAGGCTGCGTGGTGACCTGCTGCCATCAGGTCACATAAATCACGACTCGCTATCCTGGCGCTCCATGAAGAGGAGCCCGGAGAGGGCAGAGCTCCGCATGCTGGGTGTTTATTCACCCGAGTCATCCAGCAGAGACCCAATTAGCTCAAGAGGCAGTTTAATGACTAGTTTGGGCTGAGAGAGCCTAATTGGGTTGAAGAGGGCCTAATGCGTAGGGTTCCTCCTATCACACCCCACACTACCTCCTGGCAGAGCAGGGCATCCTTCAGAAGGTCTGAACAGGTATAGAGAAGAAGCTATGGGATCAGTGAGACCGTGCCATGGAATATAAAAGAAGGGAAACAAAAAATACCTATAATTCTAGCACTCAGGAAGGACCTACCACTATCATGTCCCTCCCTCCTTCCCTTCCTTCCTTCCTCCCCTCCCTCCTTCCCACCTTCCCTCTTTCCCTCCTTCTCTTTTCCCTCAGAGATTCTTTTTTAAAGAAAGTTATTTGGGCCCTACCTGGTTTGGCTCAGTGGATAGAGCATTGGCCTGCAGACTGAAGGGTCCTAGGTTTGATTCCGGTCAAGGGCACATATCTAGGTTGCGGGCTTGATCCCCCATGCAGGAGGCAACCAATTAATGATTTTCTCTCATCATTGATGTTTCTATCTCTCCCTCTCCCTTCCTCTCTGAAATCAATAAAAATATTTTTTTTTTAAAAAAAAGAAAGTTATTTGGTATTCTTGGCATTTTATTTTTTAAATCCTCACCCGAGGGTATTTTTCCATTGATTTTTAGAGAGAGTGGGAGAGGGAAAGACAGAGAGAAATATTGATGTGAGAGAAACATATCCATTGGTTGCCTCCTGCATGCACCCTGACCAGGGTCTGGCCAGGGAGGAGCCTGCAACTAAGGTACGTGCTCTTGACTGGAATCAAACCTGGGACCCTTCAGTCCACAGGGTGATGCTCTATCCACTGAGCCAAACTGGCTAGAGCTAGAGATTCTTTATAAGGAGGCTACAGCTGGGCTCCTGCAGCAGAGGAGACACTGTTGCTGGGCCTCAGGAACAGACTTGAACTAGGGGTGATGCAGAGAGTCTCTGCTTTGAATGAGTAAATGTATTTTTCAGTCTAAGATACCGTTTTTATCATAGTAAAGCCAATTTTTGAAAGTGCTTCCTCTGGGCTATTCCTTGTGCTAAGTTTTTATGCAAGATTTCATTTAACATTTATATCAATCCTGCAAAATGGGCTCCCTTCTCATCCACCTGTTCAGAAAACGAAGGCACTGTGACATAGAGGGTTAGTGACCTGCCCAGGCCACAAGCTCAGCATGCTGCAGAGCCATAGGCCTTGGCCATGACCAACAGCAGGGCTGTTCCCTAGTCAACCATGTGGCCTCCATGCTTTTTATACCCTGGGATTTGTTTTGTTACATAGTCACATCCCTCCACCCTGGAGAGAAAGCCTAACTTTTGCAGGAAAAACTAGACCAACAAACAATGAAAAGTAAAGATGAAGTAAAGATGGAGAAAGGCTAGCATGCTCTTTTCTGCTGAAACCCTCCCAAGATGTCACATCCTCATTAGAATAAAACCAAAGTTCCCGATGAGCACGATCAGACCTGTTTTCCTCCGTCTGCCCTCCATTTTACCCTGTGCTCGCTGTGCTCAATTCACATGGACCTTTTTCCTGCTTCTTTAAACAGGCCAAGTTCATTGCTGATTTAGGGCCTTGGAACTGGCTGTTCCCTCTGCCTGGATTGCCCTTTATACAAAAGTGTTCCTTATGATTATATATTTGTTTATTTTTCCAACAGTGCTGTCAAGAATTATTTTATTTTTTTTAGGTTATAAAACTTGTGCATAAATAACCAGAATTCTTATGTTTTTCTGGTAAATTGGCCTGTTCTCACATGATACGCCAGTATTTTTTCTAGCAGTATTTCTCTTTAATGACTGTTTTCTCATATACTGGCTTCCTTTTGGTTAAGTATTTCTATGGTGTATTTGTTTTCATTCTTTTACCTTCAACTTTAAAGTATCTGTATACATAAGGTATCCCCCAAAAATGTATACACATACTTTGAATAATTTTAAAGGCAGTGTTTATTAAAATACATTTCATTTCCAAAATTAAGCTATCAGCTGTTAAAATGTGTCTTGTATACATTTTGGGGGACATCCTGTATTATATCTATCTGTTGTAAGGACCATGTAGTTGTGTTAAATTATAATAAAGTCAGACAGTCTATTTTATAATAGTCTTTATCCTATCTAATAAAAGACAAAAAGGGTAATTGACTGTACCTTTGCTACACTTCCCATTGGCTAATCAGGGTGATATGCAAATTAACTGCCAACAAAGATGGCGGTTAATTTGCATACTAGGCTCCAAGCGGTGGAGCGAAGCCAAAGGTACCCGAAGCCGCCGAGCAGTGAGGCCTCACCGCCCTGGGATCAGCAGAGCCGTGAGGCCTGACGGCTGGGGAGGGGGACTCTGGCCGGAGCCCAGCCAGAGCGAAGGCCTGGGTCCCGGGTGCTAGAGGAAAACTGGTGCCAGCAGCCAAGGGAAGGGAAAGCCTATTGCATGAATCGTGCAACAGGCCTCTAGTTTTACTATAATTACTGATCCACTAGGACAAAATCCAGCTTTGTATAGTTTTCTACTTATCTGTAAAATACTCTATTTTGTTTGTCTAAAACTGTCTTTCTGTTCTCATTTTTGATATATACTTTCTCTAGCTTGGCAGTTATTTTTTCTTTGCCACTTTAAAAATATCATTTCATGATCTTCTGTCTTCCACTGTTTTTATTGAAAAGTCAACTGTCAGCTCATTGTTGCTCATTTGAAAGTAAATAATGTCCCTGCTATCCCATCTGGTTGCTTTTAAGACTTTCTCTTGGTGCTTGGTATCCTGTAGTTTTATTACGATAAGCCTAAACTTGTAATTATCTGATTTAGGTTAATAGGTTTTAGGTTTGTTTGTTTTGTTTTTTTTCAATCTGTGGCTTGATGCTGTTTTTGGTTTGGTGGATTGGTTTGGGAAAACTATTAGCTTCAAATATCATTGCTATCTCTTTCTTACTCTCTTTTTCTTCTGGAAATACATTTTAGTGTATCTCTTATGTTTCTTACCTTCTATTCTTTATTTTCTATTATTTGGTCTCTCCATGCTATCTTCTGAATATTTTATGTTGCCCTTGTTCTCCTTCACTAATTCTCTCTTCAGCTGTGTTAACCTGCTGCTCACCCTTCTATCGATGATATTGTCTACCTACTCCTCAATTTACAATTAATAGTGGTGACAAAGCAAATACTAGATATCTGACCTTTTGACATAATTCTAGTACCTTCATATCACTAGACTTCTCATCATTTCATTTATTTTCTCATCTGGCAAACATTTATTAATCAGCTAATATGTTTTAATAACCATATGTTTTAATAAGCAAGGTGCTGAGGACATATAGGGAACACCATAGATAAAACCTCAGTGCCAACAGAAGTCACATTCTTGTTTGTATGTGTAGAAGGGGGAGTAAAAGAGAGAGAAAATAGATGAACAAAGGTACACTGTAATTTCAGGTATTGTTAAGTGCTATTCTATCTCCTTTCTGAACTTCCTATAGTTTTTCCCATTCTTTAAGTAGATCTCTACCTTTCTCCTCTTAGGCATAGAATGGTCTGATACATGGTTTCAAGGTACATTTATTTGACAAAGGAGAGGCCAAATAAACCTCTAAGGAAGCACATTTTTACTATAAAAAATAAAGTTTTGCCACTGAAATATTTATAAATTTAAAAAATCCTGAACGTTGACCCTACTATTAAAAGTAGACTCTATTGAACAAGGGACATATGTCTCCTTTTAAAATCTAAGTATAGTCTTTGGCTCAATGAATACATGACTCAACTTCCTGTCACACTAATTAACTATTACTGCTTTGAGAACAAGGTAGCTAAAATAATATTTTGTTTTATTTTTTATTGTGGCAAAAAATACATAACAGAATTTGCCATTTTTAACATTTTTAAGTGCACACTTCTGTGACATTGAGCACATTTACATTATTGTGCAACTTTTTTTTTATCATCCCAGAACTTTTTATCATCCCCAACTGAAACTCTATGCCCATAAAACAATACCTCCCCACTTAACCCTACCCTCACCCCCTGGTAACCACCATTTTGCCTTCTGTCTCTATGAACTTGACTGCTCTAGGTACCTTGCATAAGTGGAATCATACAATATTTTAAAATATTGCTTTAAAAACCTAACCTACTCCCTATAGGAATCAAATAGTAAATTACTAGCACAAGTAACTATTCTGATCATTGTTATTGATTGTGGGTTTTATGCATTTTGCTTATTAAATCTCTGAGGTAATTTTAGTGAAGGGAGCAATTTAAGAAAATTTCAACAAAATAAATTACTAGAGACTTCTCATGTCATGCAGGGCCTCTAAGTAAAGTAAAGAAGGCAAGTTTCAGAACCAAGAACTACTTAACTAAGTATATGTTGTTATGGATTTTCTAGTTGGAAATATAAGTTTATAAGAGCTTTCAGTCTTATATTGTATGCATTCGAGGCACTGTTTCTAGTGCCAATGAAAAAATTTCTCTGTTCAAAATTAATTCCTCCCTACATCACTTCCACCATTCCAAACTAGACACAAAATAAAGGACCCTGGGTTTCTTATGCAGAGGCTACCATTGCATGAAAGATTTGTGACTCTTGTCGAAGTTGATGTGTTTTTCTTGTGTGATGAAGATAGTCCCTTTACACAGAGCCTTGTTCCCACCCACTCCTGGCACATTAACTACTTTGGACCTTCGCCACCTCCTGCCCCATAATACCTCACTGCTACTGATACCTTTTCAGATTGCTGAGCTGCTCCTGTTCAATCAGCCCAGTTTGCCCGTAACTTTATGTGCTTTGAAACTAATCTCTGTCATATGTTCTGCTTTCCAAACTTTTGTAGTCTGACAGTAATGACCCTTTTATTATAAAAGCTACTGGATAATGGACTGATAGTTAAGATAAGGAAACTTCCCACACCCTATTATCTACAGCTATAGATGAATATTTTTATATTTTTACTGTCCCTTGTTGTTGTATTGGAATGGCCTACTCAATAATTAAATCAGAATTTTTACTCTAAAAAAATTAGTTCTTCCCTGAAATAATACCAAAAAATGGTTTGATTCATCATAACACATGCATTTTAAAATGGGGTAAAATCAATACAGCTGCACCATTTGATTTAAATAAAACCTAGGTTGTGGGGATAACTCCAACAAATGCATTAGCAGCATCACTTTCATTTTCTCTCTATGTGCTAATTGAGTGGACAGATTTTTTTCCTTTACAGCAAACAAATATTGATAAAACATTTTTAGCTGTTCTGTCATCCATTAAATTGATGGTGGGCAGGCCTTCAATGCCTATAAATTTGATCTATGTTCAGCAAAGCCACACATTTAAAATCTTGTCTTTTAAGATTTCATAAGTCCTAAATACGTTTTATCTCCAGACCAGAACACTTAAATTATATATGATCTGAGCACATTTGAAGAGGCTGGGTAAATGGTTTTGGATGCATTCAATTCTTTGTCCTCTAATAAAATTGGCTTCAGAAATGCTCCTGTCTGCTCACAAAATTGAAGTGAGTGGGTTCTGAATGCACCAGCGCAGGCCACAGGCCGCAGAAGCAGTAAGATTGGTACCCAGATTCCAGGTGTAATTCCTGAGATATTTTTCAGCAAGTTAAAGGGACGGTGGTTGAGAGACTTAGAAAGAGGTGATTGAGTAAGAGAAGAAAAATGGGAAAACAGGAAAGCAGAATCTAATGGAAAAAAATAGGCTAGTCTTCAATGTTATACTTATAAAGGAATATATTTACTTTAGAAAGTAAATATGCCCATGTGCCAATCATTGGCTCTTGCTATCCTGAGTTATGATGCATATTTTACTCCTGTGTCCTGTTTCTCTACCAGAGGAGACTTGCTATGCATTGCTATTTTATTAAATATGTATTTATGGTTGCTAATGGTGATGGTAATGATGATGATTTTTATAGAGAAAGCCAGTAACAGGAGGAAAGGCAAGACAGGAAGAAATAGGGCATGAGGAAAAGCTAGAGGCAGACTCTACTAACAGGGCACAGTCAACCAATCCTGCCACACTGCTCTGCTCCCACTGGCCACATTTCAGTTTTGCAAACACGATTGCCTTTTTCTCTTTAGATGGGGACAAACCTCATTTGAATGCAAAAGCCTTCATTTACAGTGAGCGTAGTAACAAACAAGAAGTAGATTTGCTGGTATGGATGCGGAGTAAAGGGAACCTTGTGCAATGTTGGTTGGAATGTAAGTTGGTGCAGCCACTATGGAAAACAGTATGGAAGTTCCTCAAGAAATTATAAATAGAACTAACATATGATCTAGCAATCCTTCCCCTGGGGGTATATCTAAACAAAATGCAACAATTATATCAAAGAGACATCTGCACTCCTGTATTCATTTTGGCATTATTCATAATAACTAAGGTATGGAAACAACCTAATTGTCACTTGAAAGATGAATGAATAAAGAAAATGTGAGATGTATACAGTGGAATATTATTTGGCTTTAAAAAGAAGGAAATCCTGTCATTGTGACAACATGGATGAACTAGAAGGCATTATGCTAAGTGGAATAAGACAGAGAAATACAAATAGTGCATGGCATTACTTATATGTGGAATCATCCTATGTAATAAAGAGCTGATATGCTAAGCCCCTTGCATGAATTTTGTGCCTCGGGCCTCTAGTGTATAATAAAGGGCTAATATGCAAATCAACCTAACTGCAGAACAACTGGTCGCTATGACGCACACTGACCACCAGGGGCAGACGCTCAATGCAGGAACTGCCCCCTGGTGGTCAGTGCACTCCCACAGGGAGAGCGCCGCTCAGCCAGAAGCCAGGCTCACGGCTGGCGAGCGCAGCAGCGGTGGCAGGAGCCTCTCTGCCTCCACAGCAGCGCTAAAGATGTCCGACTGCTAACTTGAGCTGGCCTAAGCCATCAGTCGAACATCACCCGAGGGCTCCTGGACTGCATGAAGGACCCCCCTGAGTGCACGAATCTTGTGCACCAGGCCTCTAATCTAAAAATAAAATGAAACATTGAAACAGTAGAAAAGTGGTTGCTGGGGGCAGGGGGGAATAGGAAGTGTTTGGTAAACTGTACAAACTTTCAGTTATAAGATAAAGTCTGAGGCTCTAATGTATAACAGGATGACTACAGTCAATAACACTATTAAACAGGGTGAGGCAAAAGTAGGTTTACAGTTGTGAGTACATGAAACACAGTTTATTCTTCTGTTATTGTTTACTAATTATTGTATTATTTTCCATATGAACAACTGTAAACCTACTTTTGTCCAACCCTGTACAATTGAAATTGCGAAAAGAGTATAACTTAAATGTTCCCACCAAAAATAAAATAAAGTAAAAATGGTAGACTATAAATATGTGAGGTGATGGATGTGTTAATTAATTCATGGGGGGATTCCTATCACAATGTACACATATATGTATATCAAATGTACATGTATGCCAAATCATCACGTTGTACACTTTAAATATCTTACAACTTTATTTGTCAATTATAGTTCAATTAGGTTAAGAAGAAGTAGATTTGCAGAATTGTAATCAACTGAATGCAAAAATAAATCTTGATATTCAAATGGTCAAGATAATAGCATTCAACAAAGAAAGCAGACTGACTCAGTTTCCCAAAGAATTGATTATTTTGTATCTTAAAATATTATTTTTACTCCTACATCCTAGAAAGTGTGAAGCAGTGCTATGCACCTCAGAAGGAGAGAAAAAAGTGTCCTGTTATATTATTAAGCAAGTACTTACCAGGAGAACGTTTCTGAATGAGACTTGAGCCAAATACTTAATGAAGGCAGCACAGGGGGAGGAGTGGGGACTGGGAGACAGAGCATCTCACAAAACACAGGCCAGCAGAATCAATACTCACCCTTGTGACCCAGGCCTAATACCTCGACACCAGCCCAGACACAGCTGTTATTTATCGTTCTCCTGGCCCGGAGCCGCTGAATGGCTTCCACCTAAGCCACAGAGAACACCCTTCATACGTGAATTCAAAATTGCCACTGAGCTTATATGTCATAAAAAGGGGGTGTAAGTGAATTTCTGCATTACTTAGATTAGAACTTCTACTTACTTGTCTAGTGAAATTATTACATAATTAACTTTCTTGTTCCCATAAGAGCTTATTCGGCGCAATGGAATGTTTTGAGCAAAAGCAACCCTAACTTTGGTTTTATTTTCCATATTGCAGAGATACGATAGTGTAAACCCAGAGAGGAGGGTGATGCATATTCTCTAACTCTGGGTCCAGTAGGGACAAAACATTTAAAAAGTTCCAATGTTTGAAAAGTCTACATATTGAAGATTCAAAATCTACATATTGAAGATTCCTTGGTCAGGTGTAGGCAAGAATTCTACTGTCAAACTAGTTCAGTGTTCTAACCAAAGCATATCATTTTTAAAAAAATCACTCATAAAGTGATTAATGCATCATCTCTGCTTAAAAAACTACAGCATATCATTAGCAAATAACTTCAGAGTGCATTGAAAATAAAAAAAATAAAAACACCTCATTTTCAATCTTAAAAATGAGATACAATAACTATTACTTAGATACCTTTCCTAGGTGGGCTTTCCATTTGGGCAAGGGCTGACATGAGAGGTCACACCATTCACAGGGGGACACTTTTAAAAATATATATATTTTATTGATTTTTTACAGAGAGGAAGGGAGAGGGATAGAGAGTTAGAAACATTGATGAGAGAGAAACATCGATCAGCTGCCTCCTGCACACTCCCTACTGGGGATGTGCCCACAACCAAGGTACATGCCCTTGACTGGATTCGAACCTGGGACCCTTGAGTCCATAGGCTGACGCCCTATCCACTGAGCAAAACCGGTTAGGGCATAGGGGGAAACTTTTATGGCAATAATAGCAGCCAGGTACATACACTGGTAGATGCACCACAACATCAGAGGAGTTCCTGACCTTGGTATATCAGAGGTTCCAAACCACAGCAGGTCAGGTAACCCTGAAATGGCAAGACAACGCTCTACATGTAGGAATCACTATCATGATAGCTTCTTTCCAGGGAAAATTGTTCCAAGGCAGTTATCAGGTTCAGTCCTGGGTGGAGTTTGGTTAAACATGTCAATAACTGCAGCCAAGGTGTCTAGGGCAAAGCCATAGGTGTGGTAACAGAAGAACAAGATGATACACAGGTAGTGTGTTGCTCATATCCATCACATGGAGAAAGATTTCAATAGTATGGCTCACAAGGCATCATCTATGCATTTGAAGTCACCTTCTAGCTTTGACTTTGGGACCAGATACTCAGGGGCCCCCGAGCACTCAGCCCCATCCGCAGCTCATGATGGCTAATAGCAGCTGTTGGCACAGTGTTGTATGCAGGGCTGCTCTGGCCTAGCTGTCCCAGGTGCAGCACCAAGTTTGTCAGGGGAGCGGGGGGCGGGCACAGCACCATCTTGTATTTCCTCTTTAGCTGGTGCCTGAGGCCCAGCTGTTGCAATATCACCAGGGCTGCATGATCCCTCTCTTCACACAAATGTTGCCTTTGCCTAAAGTACACGATCCCCCACCCACTACAAGCTTGGTGCTGATTTCTCCTCCTACTTCTGCTCTCAGATTAAATGTCACCTTTTCCTTGCCCCCCATCCTCACCCATCTAAAGAAGGGTAGCAGTCACCTGCCATCATCATTCTCTATTCCAGTCTCTTCTGTTTCCTTCATAGCACTGATGTGCTAGATTTTACTTACTGGATGTTATTCAGTCTCATTGCTTCCTTTATAAACAAGGATAGCAATGGGAAAGTGCTTGAGGCTGCTCATTGACATTCACAGCGGTGCCCATCGCTATCACATCTGAAAGAGCAGGAACATCTGGAAGTCTATTTGCCTCTAAATTAATCCAACTATTAGGTAATAAAGCAAACACACCATCCAAAGGAAGGAACAAAACCTCTTTTTGCTCTTTTCCTTGAGATTGCCAACAAACATCTGTTCTGTCTTCCCCTTCTTCCCTTACACCAGCTGAGTGGGAAGAAGTCTTTTTACCTCTCGCTCTTTCTGCTCTCCACCTCCCCACGCCAGGGTCCTGTCGTTTCTTTCCCTAACTCTCTGGCGAAGCTGTTAGTTAATAGAAGGAGCTGGGGGAGGGTCTTTAGATCTTCAGGACCCTCAGGTCTTGTGTATAAAAAGGAGGTGATGAGCATGAGTGGTCCTTCCTGGTCCAGCCCAAACATAGGACAGCCTCTCCGCGCCCAAGCCCTGTGTTTAATTATGCTGTCTCCTTTCTTTCCTCTGTTTTCTATTATTCTAACTTGATAAATGCCAGCTCCCTGGGAAGTAGATAAGGGAGAGGGAAGATAAGGATGCTGGGGAAGTAGTAAGGGTTGTGGGAATAGAGACACCAAAACACAGAGGTCTGCAAGCTTAATGTGCAGGAGAATGATACGAGATGTGTGTTTAAAATCAAATGCCCAGGCTCCCCTAAGTCCTTGAAATGTGGGTTCAGTAGATCTGGGGTGGAAGTGTTGGATCCCAGAATCTACATTTTACAGAGGTGCTCTGATAATATTGTAGATGTGAGCCTTGTATCTTTTCCTGTTGTAAAAGAATCGAACACCTGTGGCTTGGGTTCCCTGACCTAAGTCTGCCCTTCCAACTGATGTGTGCTCTGATGCTGCTTCCCAGAGCTGGCCTGGGGACCCGTAGTGAGGGATGACCCTCCACCAGCCTCACCCACGTACCTTGCTGTGCCGCACAAACACTACTGTCTATTCTGTGTGCTGATGTTACAGAAATGACACATTGGCTCCGCAACACTATTTTTGAACTCCACAGAGGTTCACCATCCCTTGAATAAAAGAGTTCATTTCAGAACTGAAAGACAAAGAATGGATAGTGTTTGGGTTCAGGTTGAAATGCAGGAGAGACCTCCCCACAACATCCGCATCCACTCAAAATCCCAACGTCCAGGACGCCTCGGTTCACCTGCTCAGGCAAGGAGGCTCTCTTCTTGTGTGGGATCACTGCTTCTTTCCTTCCTCTCACCTTTCGGCAGCTGCTCTCTCCGCCCTGTGTTTTTAAAGCATGCTGAGGAATGTTGCTTGATTGTGTAGGACAGAGGTAGGCAAACTGCGGCTCGCAAGCCACATGCGGCTCTTTGGCCCCTTGAGTGTGGCTCTTCCTAAGCCTTAGGAGTACCCTAATTAAGTTAATAACAATGTACCTACCTATATAGTTTAAGTTTAAAAAATTTGACTCTCAAAAGAAATTTCAATCATTGTACTGTTGATATTTGGCTCTGTTGACTAATGAGTTTGCTGACCAC
>NW_005363502.1:620838-639892 GCF_000412655.1 Myotis brandtii | reverse complement strand
GGTATTTTGTGGAAGAGCCACACTCAAGGGGCCAAAGAGCTGCATGTGGCTCGCGAGCCACAGTTTGCCGACCACTGGTCTAGGATAACCACTAGGCGTGTCTGGTGACCATTCAGAAGGGTTCTGTTCCTTGTTCTGAGATTGGAGAATGGCACCTCTTTAGTGAAAGTGCATCTGCTGAGCTTGTCTTTGACTTCAGGGCACGTAAAGATAGAGGTCAGACACCCTTCTCCTCCTAACCAAACCCATCCTGTGTTAGGGCAAGTTTTCCCTTGACACACTACTTCCCACCTCCCAGGCTGTAGGCAGTGTTCAGTGATAAGGTGGCAGGCACCCGGGATGCGCTCACCCTTCTGGTTGACTTGCTCTGCCCTGACGTTGATTGACAGGTCCGGAGCTACCGCAGCAAAGAGCACTTGCTGCTCTGGGAGCCCATCACACAGGCACTGCTACCGAAGGTGCTGGGACAAGAGGTGGTGGGGGTGCCACTGGTTTAACGTGGTCTTGTTGGCAATTTAGTTAAACCTGATGGGCAGCACTGTCCTCAGGCAGGAAGACGCATGCGCGTTTTAGTGACGGACTCAGCTGGCATTTGAAAGAGGAGGAGCAAGAGAGAGAATCTTCCCTGGGAGGTTTGACAGGTAAAAAATGACCCACGAAAGTCTCTGATAAAATATCCCTTTGGGCCCGGATGGTGTGGCTCAATGGTTGAGCATCCACCTGTGAACTGGGAGGTCACGGTTCGATTCCCGGTCAGGGCACATGCTGGGGTTGCGGGCTCCATCCCCAGTGGGATAATGCAGGAGGCAGCCAATCACTGATTCTTTCTCATCATTGATGTTTCTATCTCTCTCTCCCTCTCCTTCCCTCTCTCAAATCATATAAAAATATAAAAAGAAACACAAAAAAATAGTCCTCTGGGCTGACACAAGATACTGGAAACCAGCGCATATTTACCATAATTTGAGATTTTTGCTAAAACTCCCTGTTTGTTTCACTAGCACCCAGAGGACAGGGTTTCACATATTGCTACCTTTTACCCACATGCTTTTTGTGCAATATCAACTCTCAATTATTTTTAGTATTGCAAGTGTACAATTGTGGTAAAAAAAAATCCACAACTATTTTTAGTTCACTTTTAAATGTAGTTTTGTATTAACATCTGAAAACAGATGTGCTTCATGTGTTGAGAATTTCTGTACAACAAAATAATGAAGCCCCACTGGGCAGCTCTCCCTCCACCAGGGGACTCGGCCCAGTTCCTAACGACTCCGTTCATGGGCTCTCCTCTATAATCCAGGAGGGTTTGGGATTCCACATTCTCCACCCTAAGATATTTGACTAGTAGGAGAGAGAAAAGTTATGTGTTTGCATTTCTCCCTTTTTCTTTTAACAAAATGAGTGTGTGTTGCAAATGTTATAAGGAGACGCGCACATTGGGGGTGTGAGCAGGCATGGTGTTGCAGAAAGGACATTGCATGTGGTAGTACAGGATGTGGGCTTGAGACCCAGCTCTGCTACTTAACAATATAGTCCAAAGCAAGTCACTTAGTCTCTTTAAGCAGTAGATCCTCATCAGTAAAAAGTGAGCATTGTCAGCATCCTGCCTACCTCATGAGGTGGGTAGGAAGGTCAAACAGATGGAAGATAGGAAAACATTGAGTAAATTGCAATGCGGTCTTGTATATTTCAAACAATCTAGGGCTCCAGGCCTAGTAAGTATCCTACCTACATGGTAACAAAGTGGTGTCCTAGGTTGAGGAGGCAGTAATTCTCACTGCCATTGAGTATGGGATTTTCTGCATACAAAGGGGTACTCTGCCTCAAATAATTGCAAATTAACTCGCAGCATGCTTTCTAGTTTCTCTTCAAGCTGCAGTAGTATGACAGGAGGGATCAGAACAGATACCCTCATGCTGAAATCAAGAAAACGTGGAACAGAGGGGGAAGGCCTGCAGTCTTGCTGCTAAACCTCTGCCATGCCCTGGGTATAGAGCTTGTCTTTTTTCTTTCCTCTCCATCTCTCCAAGGTGATCTCGTTCAGTCCCATGACAGCAAATGCCATCAATATGCTGAAGATGCTGAAAGTTACAGCTACAATTTGGAACGTTCCCTGAGTTCCAAACACATATCCAATTCAATTTTCAATTTTCACTCGGTTGCCTAAGAGGCATTAGAAAATTAGCATGGCCTATATGGAGCACTAAGCTCCCCTTAAATCCACTTCCTACCAAGTCTTATGTCAAAGAAAGGCAGAACCCTCTACTCAATGGCTCAGGCCAAAATCATAGAAACCACGCATGCTGCACTCTGCACTGGAGGCCACAAGGGTTCAAATCCCAGCTCTGCTGCTTGCTAGCTCTGTGAATCTGCATACGTACCTATCTTTTCAGATTTTTTAATGAAGATTAAATGTGTTAATATGTGTGAAGCACTCAGAACAGTGCCTCGCACACTATAGGTTCCATGTGAGGGTTTGTTATTATTATTTGCTCATGCCTCACCTAAACTGCATTAGCAAGTATTGTCGGCTCCACTTCCAAAGCAAACCCTGAATTGGATTACTTTTCAGCATGCCAGTACCACAACCCCAGGCCAGACCATCATTCTATCCAGTTGAGTTTCTGGGCCCTTCCTAACTTGCCTCCTGTATTCACTTTCCCTCTGCTACTGTGTATCCTCTGCAGAGCAGCCAGAATCCAGGCTGCTGACCTGCAAACCCTACCTGCTCTGGACCTGCCTACCTTTCTAAGCTCATTGCCGCTCTCTGCCTCACCTAGCTGGCCATGATTGCTCCTTTGCATCATTTAATTCTCAGCTCAAATGGCCCCTTCGCCACAGACCTTCACAGTCTTCACAGTCAGGAGAAGCCTCCTCTACCAGTCACTGCCCATCAGTGTTTTGGCTTCTTTTTTATTCAGAGGCTTAACAGAACCTGAAATGACCATATTATTGCATCTAAGGGCTCCTGTTCATCTCTTCCCACCCATGTTAGGTGGGGACCCACTTTGTTTATTTTGTTGCTATGTCCTGACAATGTTGACCTTGACCTGATTCCTGTGATCCTAGAAAACAGTGAAGGCTAAGAAATCATCCATTCTTTGTATTCTGAGAAATGTCTTACTTGCAAAGAACCATCGGCCCCAAGTGATTTAGATAAGACTCATGGATGCCCCACCTTCTTCACAGTTAACAGAGCATGATTAATATTTCTTATAATGATAGCTAGTCCCCAATATTCTATTTCTGCCCCTAACAGCAACAAAACAAAATAAAATATAAGAAGTCATAAACACTGCCCTACCACACACACATACACACAACCGTCTTTTAAAAACCTTTCTCTCTCTTTTTTTTTTCAGATTGCCCATGCTTAGTCTCTCATCCTTTTGTATGAAGTATATAGCTGACTATAATTTTATAGGTATTTCTGCCCCTAACAGTAACAAAACAAAATAAAATATAAGAAGTCAGAAACACTGCCCTACCACACACACATATACACAACCGTCTTTTAAAAACCATTCTCTCTCTTTTTTTTTTCAGATTGCCCATGCTTAGTCTCTCATCCTTTTGTATGAAGTATATAGCTGACTATAATTTATAGGAAAAACTGGGGGCCCAGTGCATGAATTCATGCACCTTAAAAGGAACTGTGGGCTGTGAGGCTGCGTTGGGCACAGGGGCAGGTCTCGGCCTATCCTCCGTGTCCCTGCCCATCCCCTCCCACCGCAGCCCAGATCCCCTGTCTGCTGATAGCCCTGCTCCCACTGCCACTGCTCACACGCGCTGATGGTACCAGCCCCGCTCGCACCCACTGATGGCGCTGAGCGATTGGGACAGGCGCTGTCAGTGGGTGTGAGTGGCAGCTACTGCTCCGATCGCCCCTCAGGAGCAGGAGGAGGTGGAGAAGCTCGGGGGGCGCTTGGGGCCAGCAGCCATGGCTCACACCCACTGATGGCACTGAGTGATTGGGATTGGTGCTGGGTGCCAGCAGCGGGTGTGAGCGCCGGGCACGCGGGAGCAAAGAATTTTCAGTAACCACCAGAGGCTCACCCCGATGACAGCAACTGGTGCCCTGCCTTGGTCTGGCACTCCTGCTCACCTGCTCTACCATCCCGGCATGGCCAACGCCCACCATGTTCTGTGCTCTGCCGCCTGCTGCCGACACTGGCCATGTTCTGCACATGCCCCCTGATGGTCAGTGCACATCATAGCAACTGGTTGTTCAGTTGTTCCGTCATTTGGTCTATTTGCATATTAGCCTTTTATTATATAGGATTATCTTCAGCCTGAAAAGATAGAGCAATTCCTCCTGTATTTTCTCCATACTGTTTAAACAATTGTGATAAAAAAACCCAACTTTTTATACCAGTTTAATTTTTTTCCTCTTCCTGTGACTAATCTAAGCATCCTTCTCAATTGCAAATATGTTAAATGATAATCATGACTGCAGTACATAGCTAATTTGAGTTTATTGCCTTTTTATATGTATAACAAGTATGAGCTTTCCAAGATAGTATAATTATGTTGCAAGACCCATAAAATATGCCTCATTTTATTGTAACTGTATTGTCATTTTGAGTTAATTTATTTAAGAAAATTCTGCTTCCTGCTATTAAGGAATCTATCTTAGGTCTGGGCATGAAAAGGGCATTAATTAACTCTTTATTGATGGGTTGGTCATGAAAGGAGATGGCCATTCATGGGCCCTGGTGGTTACACAGCACAATATAGAAGCCCTGATGCCAGCTGTTTGGTGACAGGAGAGTCATTGTGAACTTGTAGAATTAGAAATGGCTGATGAATATACACTCAGGTTATTTTTAATGTTTCACAGGATGTCAGACAACCAACAGTAATTTATTGAGTATTTTCATTGTGCCCAGAGTTGTGCTAAGCACCAATGAGTGATTAAAAAAGAGTATGAGATCCATTCCTTCAGTGCTGCTTTCAGACATCTATTTTATTTTATTGCCATTTGTTTAGATCAGATTAAGCATTTTGACTTTATTTTCCTTGAATAGCTGCTGGGTGTACTCACTGATTCCAGCTGAAATTAGCTCTATTTCCCTGAGTTTAATCTTCTTGACAGTTATTGATAATGCCATCTCTCTACTGAAATGAATCACTTGATCAAGGACATACTTAATTCTCTTAAACTTTTCTCTTGTTGCTTTCTCTTTTTCCTTCTCCATCTTCAAGTTCGGATCCATGAGCTTATTACTATTTGCACCTGGGTGTCTTTTAGCACGTAGCAAATTTGAGATGTTTTCATAGAAGCAGAGGAATTGCTACTTCCCTCTTTCATCACACTGCCATTGATTTTCAGGTCCTAAGAATTTATCTCCATTTTGAAGATACATCATGGCAAAGAATTACACAATCACTGGTTATTCTCAAGTTTGGGGGCTTAAAACTGCCTTAAAATACATCTTTTTTTCCCTCCAAACGAAGTTACTTAAAATTTGGTGCTATTTCTTAAATTGATTAACTCTTGTAGTCTTTTATACCTTCATAATTTATATTACAGACTTCATTCATTTCTCCAAGTGCAAATAGGGCTGTCAGCTTTAAAGACTGCTGTCACTGAGTAATACATAAAGAATGCAACCAACTAAGTAATTCATGGAGGCGCTCTTTCATGGTGCAAAAAATTAATGAATTTCTCTAAGGTGCCCAATTTGCCAACAGAGAATAAGATGCCCAGAGATTTTGACCTCAAGCCAAAGAAACAAAGACTATGAAATTATGAGGACTGGAGAGGGAGAGAAACACCTAACCCAGAGATTGTAAACAGGAGACTTCCAGGTTTGATCTGGCCTACAGATTATTTTTTATTTCTTTAACTTTGGTTTCCAATGCCTTTAGGAAAGGCAGACCGATCTTCTACCCACCACGCGGTCCACCATTGTCACAGCCTGACCGCTGAGCCCATTCACACACTCACAGCACCTGCCTGGCACATAAACGCAGTTCACTCTGTGACCCAGTTTTTATGGTAAGGAAATGAGAAAACTCTGAGGTAAATGATTTGTTCAAGGTAACTGATGAGCAAAGTGTTTTGTATGCTGTTTACCTCACAAATATCTGATTCTCCATCCAGAGTCCTTTCCACTTCATGCGTGGTTATATTTCTCTGAGAGATTCAAGTCAGAACCAACTTGAAATCTAGGTCATCAATACAACATTTTACACTTTTATGAAATCACACAAGTATTTTAGAAGAAGGAGTTATAAAAGGAAGCTTAGTTCAGAAGAATGAATAATCTGACCAAGCAGAAGAAGACAGCAGGGTCCTCCCTCCTCCTCCAGAATCATGAGTATTTATTTTATTTACTTATTTATTTATTATTCACTTATTTTTCCTTTAGTCTGTATAATTTTTTTCCCAATTATAGTTTGCATCTAACACCGCTCTAACAGTCTCAGATGCACAGCACAGTGGCCAGAAAGCCATGCATCCTCCAGAGTGGTCCCCTTGACAACTCAAGCACCCACCCGGCCCCACCATAGCCACCACGGTATTACTGACCATGTTGCTATGCTGCAACCCACATGGCTGTGACCAGTTTCTAACTACCAATCTGTACTTTTTTTTTTAGTATATTTTATTGATTTTTTACAGAGAGGGAGGGAGAGGGATAGAGAGTTAGAAACATCGATGAGAGAGTAACATCGATCAGCTGCCTCCTGCACACTCCCCACTGGGCATGTGCCCACAACCAAGGTACATGCCCTTGACCGGAATTGAACCCGGGACCCTTGAGTCCACAGGCCGACGCTCTATCCACTGAGCCAAACTGGTTAGGGCCCAATCTGTACTTCTTAATCCCTTCACCTTTTTCACTCAGACCCCCAACTCCCGCCCCTCTGACAGCTGTCAGTCTGTTCTCTTTATCTATGAGTCTGTTTCTACTTTGTTCGTTTATTTTGTTCTTTAGATTCTGCATGTAAGTGAGATCATATGGTATTTGTTAAAGCTGGAGTTTTTGAGTCTTGTGTTCAATCCCCACTCACGTTGGGTTTACTGCCTGTTTTGCACAACCAAAGGAGCAGCCAGTGGTTACATTATGGCATTTCTTTTTGTAAGCGGAAAGTCACAATTTCCACATAAACCTCTAGAAGTGCTTGCCTTTACATTACCATTGCTCTTTCAGAAAAACAACCCCCTGGATGAAAATAAATAAGTAAAAACCTGTGGCATGCTCAAATATCATTTTCTATTAGCCATCATGTAAGATTTCTGTATGTGAACCGGACTTCATTTTAAAAAGATCATTTGCAGAAGAAGGAGTAATATTTCTTAATTTAAGTTGCCAATAACAGGGTAATTAAGGGCCACAACTGCATCAGAGAAGCATGAGAAGGGAGAGAGAAAGGCTTTGGTCGGGGAATTCTGGGTTCTTTGCACTTTCTGACTCAGAGCTAACCATTCATTAAGAGAACAATAATTCTTGTGGCTTCTCTACCATATTTGGAAAAAGGCATTAACAATTAAGGAAGGTGCCCATAGAATGAAGGACAAAGTCCCAACTGGGAATGGAAAGTACACTCTCCCATTATTCTTGGTCCAAAGAGTGCCATTAGTATGCAACATTTGTTTCCATTCTATTTTCAGTCTCCTCCCTTCCGATTTCTTAGTCCCCATGTGATCAATGGATTTGGCATACCGTTCTCTTCTCTTTGTTTATTCCCTTTTTGTCTTCCACTGGGTGCTCCCAAACCATCCCAGCAGGAGATCTAGATGAGTTAGAAAGATTGCTCAAGAAATTCTTGCATTTATGCGCCAGTAAAGTTGTATTTCTGGCACTATCCCCTTGTTTGGTTTTAGATCCTAATTAAATTAGACTGTTATTTTTTAAACCTCTCTGTGCTCCACAGTATTTTTTCATACCTGTATTCAGCACTTAGCTGATCGCATTCTAAGTATTTACACAGATATTCAACTCCATTATTCGACTCTATGCACCTCAAGGACAAAGGAGTATGTCCTAATCAGACTTGTATTCTTGGCCCATGTGATATTATTGGAAGAAAAAAAAAAGGAATAAATAAAACCTCACAAAATAATAGGGTTCTGCTTTGTAAAAAAGAAATCGAAGTTTTAGTTAATACATCAAAACACAGAAAAGAGACACATGAGTTGGAAGAATCAGGGAGGACAATTTATATAGGGGCTGGTGCAATCAAGGGAAGGGAAGCTGGCTTTAGTCCAATGATCCAAGTAGATCAGAAGGCAGAGTGGCTACCATTGTCAAGTTCTTTCCTTCCTCTGGTGTCCTGTTCCTTACCCTTTGTCACTTCACTGTTGGGTACATCTTCCTCGTGTGTGTGTGTGTGTGTGTGTGTGTGTGTGTATGTATACACACACACACATACTAGAGGCCTGGTGCATGAAATTCGTGAACGGGTAGGGTCCCTAGGCCTGGCCGGCATTCAGGGCCGATCTGTGGGGCGACCGGCAGGGCGATCAGGGTCCCCATCCCCTCCCTCTGCAGGTAGACCGGCAAGGCGATTGGGGCGGGGGGTGGGGGGGCCTGCTGGCACCCGCCTTGGGTGGCCTGGGGCCTGCGAGCTGGGGGAAGCTCCTGCATTGAGCATCTGCCCCCTGGTGGTCAGTGTGCATCATAGCTACTGGTTGTTCCACCAGTCATTCCACCATTCGGTCGATTTGCATATTAGGCTTTTATTATATAGGATAATTCTCTTCTTCAGTTGAAACAGGAGCTTTGAAATCAGTAAAGGCAACTTCCCCCTCCAACCCTCTTAGTCTAGGACCAGCCCCCTTGGAATGACTTAGTGAGTCTCCCTCAGAAGAGGAAATCATCTTGGAATCACTATGGGTGGCTTTCCCCTGGACCCCAAGCATAGTTGTCACCTTCCTAAACCTATGCTCCTGGGACCTCTGGGCCAGGCTGGTGCTAAGCTCCAGAGCACTGAGAAATCGAGCTTGGGACACAGGCTGCAGTAATGGGTCCGGCATCCTCACTGCCAGGACTGGCACCCCCTGTGTAGGACAGGATCCTAGAGACAGCACACGACTGGGAGAAACACTGGCAGAAATGGACCAATAAAACTGCACTCTAGCTGTCTCAAATGTGGAGGCCAGCCCCTCCCCTTTGGACTGAGTTAGCTTCTGGGATTCTTGGACATTGCAGGGAAAGAGTAGACTCCCTACTGTCAAGGTTTGGGGAGAAATGGTTAAGTAATTGTTTTGCAACATAGGAGACCCTAGGTATTTAGAATTTGTGATGCAGGTCATGTAGATTATATTTGGAATGGAAAAAACTTGGGGCTTGAGAAAACATGAATTGTATTTCCTAACCCCAATCTCCCACCTCCTAACATGAAGCTCTGTCTTCTGTGACTTCATGCCAATGTCCTTGCTCAAAGCCAGCTCCTCTTCTGCATCCTAGTTCCAGCTTGGCAACTCTTGGCACAGAGGTGCCTGAGCTTTCTTATCTCTACCTTTTGCTTTAACTCTCTCCTATTCCCAGTTCTCTTTGTTTTCCAATAGTCTCCCTGAGGAAGGACTTGCAAGTTGTAGATTTAGAAACCAAACTCTGTAGTTGCTGAAAACATCTGCAAAAAAAAATTCCACATGAATCCAATTTTGCAATCGAACTCACAGTGCCTAGAATCTATTTAGAGCCCATTTGTAGCACCTATTTCCCAAACCATACTCTCCTCCGATCCCCTATTATGATATTTACTGAAAGCATTAGGGGACTAGACTATATTTTTGTGATATTTTAACTGAATCATTAATGTAAATCTGAATTATCCATCCAATAAGATATACATGTCAATTGGATGTTTGATTAGTTGGTTACTTATGGAATATATGCATATAATGTAAATTAAACATATTGAATACAAAACCTAGTATATAGTTTACTTAGGTTCAGAGTCTCAATAAAATTTTTAGTAAGATTAATGTGAATTTTAGAAATAATACTCATAACTTTAAAATTAATTAATTTTCATTAGAAGAAATGAGGCCTCATCTAGCATGATAGTATTTTTCATGGAAGCATGAAATTGCAAGTGTAGAAGACAAGAGTGAATTTTAAATAGCCTATTTTAAATAGGGTAAAAACTCAGCATAATTATTTTCTGTACACATTATTAGTCATATTATTCAAAGCACAGGGGCAAAAGAGTTAATTTTAAATTAAATAAATACTTTAAATATATTTAAATAACAAACCTAATTAAATACACACTTGCTAAAGTTTATTCCTTTTGTTAGAATTTTTCTTTTAGAATTCAAAATAATGTCCAATTTCTAACAAATCCAATTTTTAAAATCCTAACGGTTGACATTTGGCATTGAAGAGCTATTTTATCATGAGTTTTATATTAAATGTGTTTTATATTAAAATATAAAATAAGTGAACATAGTAAGATCATTAAATACATGCATTAACAAATATCACATACAGTGGGGCCTTGACTTACGAGTTTTTTGAGATATCAGCTGTCTCTCCACCGATTTTTTGCATTGAGTTGACAGAGTAATTTGAGTTAAGGAGCTCCTTAACGAGCTTGATCTCGGAACGAATTAAACTCGTAAGTCAAGGCCCCACTGTATTTTAAAGTGATACCTGCAAAGATGTTTATGAACATGCAGCAACAAATGACCAACAAGCCATGAAGTTCCGAACACTTCTCATGTTCCCTTTAGAGAAAAGTGTCTATTGGTGGTCCACTACAATTATGTTACCCCCACATCACTTTGGCCACAACCAATTAGAACAGGGCTGGTCCTGAGCAAAAGGCAACTTGCAATAGGACAGCCTATCATGCTGCCTATGTAAGAACTTATCTGAGAGGACACTCCTTATTTGATAACAACTAAAGAAGCCAATCAGATGGTGGTTCTATAAAATGCAACTCAGTGGAAATATATCATGTGTAGCACTTCCATGTGGCAGGAAGAAGAGTTCTCATGTATCTGTTCCCCTGTCACATGGCTTTCCATATGATGGCACTTCCCTGAGTCTGACTTTGTGGAGCAGTAGCCTTCCATCTCTCCTGCACCCCGTCTCCCTGCCAATTGGCACTGAACCTCCAGCACGAGAAATAAAACTTTGCTGTATTAAGCCTTTGAGAACTTTGGGTTTATTTATTATTGAAGCATAACCTATTATCTCCTGGAAGTGAAGTGCTATATTAAAAAATAAATTGTGTAGTGCTGACTTAATAGTTGGCAACATGTGTTTAGGAGACTGTTATCTAAGGGGGGAAAGATTCCATGTTATACAGTGGTAAAACACTTGCTAAAATACTCACCTACGATAACTTAGGAATTAGATCGTATACATAAGGATTTCACATCTCTGGGGGGAAGTGTGTGAAAAACAAAGTGTTAGTAGGATGTCTAGGTTATTATTTGATGCATTTTTCAAAATAGCAAAGAAAAAAGAAAGAGATGAGTGATTTCATAAGTAGAAATAAAAGAAAATAGAGACTTCCAGGAATCCAAGACCTTGTCATGTTTGACTATCCAATTAATTTTTGCTCCCAAAGAAAACAGATAAAATTAGGAAAGCATGGGAGAAAAGGTTCATTAAAGCCAAATATTGTTGGCAAGAATCAGATTAAGGATGTGACCTTCATGTTTACTTAAAACCTCCTACTGGTTTACAATTTCTGGAAGGAAAAATCAGATAAAGAATCTGGCTTTACCACTTACTACTCCAGAGATGCTCAAATATATTGAGAAAAATGTGGGGATAAAAAAAGCAAATAAATATAGTAGATCCAAGGTCTATATTTCCAAAGAAGTATAGTGTGGCTACTGGAAAAATAAAACTGATTGTCAGACAGACAATGCACCTCTACAGACTTCAGAGAATTATACTTCCAGGGGAACTATGACCTTGGAATAAAAAGCCTGTGAACCTTACATAACTGAAATAACCCGTGGACCCCCAATCTCCTATGAAAATGAAGTGAACTAAAAACCCTGGCAACCCTAAGGAGGTTGAGATATACATATATATTTAAAAATGTTGTATGCACCCACCCTACATGGGAAATTGGCTGGATGTGAACTAAATTCGACCTTATACTTTTTTATGTCACTCCCGTGGACCCCCAATCTCCTATGAAAATGAAGTGAACTGAAAACCCTGGCAACCCCTAAGGAGGTTGAGGTATACATATGTATTTAAAAATGTATGCACCCACCCTACATGGAAATTGGCTGGATGTGAACTAAATTCAACCTTATACTTTTTATGTCACTACAAAGGAAATGGGCTACTTTACTAAGCATATAGCTACCCTTGCCCAGGACATAGAAGAATATGGCAATTTAGGGTAATTCCAGCTTAATGGTGCAACTCTAAATGTGGTAACTTTGAATAAATAAAATGTGAGGTCTATTGATACCATCCAGTTCCCAGCTGGGAGAAACACCTGACCGGCCACATCAATGATGGAGCAATGGCGACTTTGGCTCCCTGAATCTCTCCTACTGTGGGGGTAAGAGGATTTTTTTTGTTGGTTTTTGTCTGTTTGTGTGTTTTGTTTGTTTTTTCATTAGGGCCTCACTCTAGTCTCTGGGAAAAGCTTCCTATTCCTTTGTCCTCCAAGACCCCTGGCACCGAATCTGAGAAGTTCTTGCTCCCCACCCCACCCCCCATTATATTTCTTGGCCAAATATAAAATGCAAAGTGTAGAATATGCCCTCGGTTGGGCATATTTCAATTTCTGTTTTTCTTGGGTCACAGCAAACATCCAGTTCTTTGAGTGGCAATGTGCACTCAAGAAACCACACAACCACATAGTTAAACATTTATAAATTGCAGCATTTATTTCCTCAAAAGCTTACATGGGTAAGCAAGCTTTTTTAAAAAGTAGGAAAATGATGTACAAACTGAATCTATGAATTACTCAGTCTTTCTCCATCTTGACCACTCCCAGATGTCTTCAGCTTATTGTCATCTAAACCTTGGCATTGGCTGCTTACACACAAAGGGGTACCTGGAGGAATCCTACGAACAGCTGTAGTGTGAGGAGATGAGGTGGAGGTTGAGTGGACTGTGCAGAATATCTGCACAATGTCAATCAGAGTGATTAAGAAAAGAAATCCATCTGGAAGTCTTTGGTTTACAGTTCACAGGCCAAAGCTTTAAGCAAAGACAATCTAGCTCCCGGGAAACAAAAGGGCTGACTCAACACAGTGAAGACACATGTACTCAGTAAAGGGACATTGTTCTTACACAGGAATTTTAAACTGTATGGAAAGGTAAGTATTATCACAAAGAACACAGGGTTAATGCTCATGAACACAAAGGGAAATGGTACACTTTCATTGGCACTTTGGGAAAAAGTAAATATTTTAATATATGGAGCATCTCTGTTCTAATCATCAATAAAAGTGATTTTTTAAACTGTTTTTTTTTCACTCTAATTGGTGCAAGTACATTTAAAAACTGCTTGTAAAACTTTTAGAATATATGTCCGTATTTTGGCAGCCAGTACCTTTTGTAGTAATTATACTAGATGAGTCCTATCACATAATCAAGGAGGAGCAGTCTGGGTTTATGTCTCAGCCTCATATAGGTGGAAATAGTTTTCCACTATAAAGAGTTCTGAGGAAGAAGAAATGCGTGTGTGTGTGTGTGTGTGTGTGTGTGTGTGTGTGTGTATACATACAGATATACACATATATAAGCATTTTTACATATACATAGCTACATATATGTGTATATAGATATAATGTATTTTTTCCTACCTCAGCTTAGAAAATACAAATAAAACTTGGCTAGGTTATCACTGATGTCATTCAAAAGTTACAATTAATAGTGAATAAAAACTGAAAGGGAACACCAGCTGGGCAAAGTTATCCAAGTTTATTTTGAAAAAGGATTTTTAAATCATCAGCTTATGGATCACTTAGGTTTTGCTCTTGGTTTATGTTTATAAAATAGAGGAAAGGATGAAGAGAAATAGGATAATTAGCATTAACATCTCAGAAAAAAAGGAAAGTCAACGTTTTTAAAAAGATCAGGATCAAGAAGAAATGAGAAATATTAGAATGGAAATTAATTGAAGAATATTTTTGTTTTAAAAAATTTATATCTGATGCCACTGCAAGTCATGATTAACAATACCACTGAAGAGGTCCCTTTAATTGAGTTTATATGTAATCAAAACTCAGTGGTAAACTCAGATTATTTTGTCATACCATGCCATTTTGAATAACAATTCTATGTGAAATTCATAGTTTTATAAAATATTTAAAATTATATTTGTATGTGGGAGGGTTATGCCATCCATTCATTCATTTATTTTTCTACACAACAAGTATTTATTTAACTCCTGTGATGTTCCAGGCACACTTCTAGGTGCTTGAGAAGCAGTAGTGAGCAAAACAGAAAAATTTCTACCACATGGTGTTTACATTCTATTAGAAAGAGAGAGGGGGCGGGGGAATAAACAGGCAAGTAAATATGCAATGCTACACTAACATTGGAAGAATTCTGACAACTTTAAAGTTTATAAAATATGTAATAAAGAGATTGCTTTAAAATACTTCATAGGTTTTCTTCTTCTAGTAATATGGAAACTTTATATAAATACAAAGAAGAAAATCAAGTTGTCCAAGTTGATAAAAAGCAAATTTACCTATAATTTCATCCTGCTATCCTACAGTCTTACCAGTTTGACAATAGGGAGAGAGTACTGTCTTTGGTATCTTGATTTTCTTCACTTACCATGTTGTGAGCATTTTTCTTTGTTTTTAATAGTCTTCAAAATATATTTTTAATAGTTGCCAATATTATAAGACTATATACAAGAGATTATATTGCTTTCATTGTTTTCAACAATTTCTATGATCATGAACTTAATTCATGTACATAAATATTTATCTGCATAGCTGACTATATCTTCAGCATAAGGTGCATAAAGTGAAATTATTAGATCTAAATGTTTGTACATTTTATGACACTTGATGTATATTGTAAAATAGACTTACAGAAAGGTTGCACTTTTTCACTATTATCACACAATCTGAGAAAATAAGTAGATGTAGAACTTAGACAAAACTACACCTCAGTGTTATTTTAAATTACATATCCTTGTTTACTTGTGGGGTTGATTTTTAAAAATATTGTTATGCATTCACCTTTCTTTAGTGAAGTACTTGTCATTTGTTTTTCCTTTTAAGCCATTAGTGTCTTTTGATATATGAGGTATTTGATGTGTGAAACATATATTTGCTGTAATTTTTCCGAGTAGTATTTATGCTTTCATGATATTTTTGCATTCAAAAGGACTTTTATGCATTCAAACTATTGATCTATTTTCTTTGTGGTTGCTTCTATTCCTATTGTGCTTTACAAACCTTTTCTACCCTAAGATCAGTAAAATATTTATGTTCTAGTTTTAAAAAATAATTTAACTTTTGTATCTAGTTCTTTAATCTATGTGGGATTAATTATGGTGGGAGAAGGCTTTAATTTGAGTCTTTCCCAAATCATTCATTTTTTTTTTTACCACATTTGTTAGTAAAATAATCTATTCTGTCCCCCATAGGTCTGTGATACTTACCTTCTCATCTGGTATATTTGCGCACACACACACACACACACACACCAGGTCTGTGATACTTACCTTCTCATCTGGTATATTTGCACACAAACACCTCTGATCTGTTTCAGAAGTTGCATTAATCTGATGGAAAGATTCTGTTTTTAGGATTAGGGGGTGATGTGTAATGGTTCTCGGGACTTTTTGTCCCAGCTGTTGCAAAATTACAATAATTCTTAGTATTGTCTTGACGGACCTGGGTAGAGAAATGGAGCGGAGGCATTTAGGACCCAGGGGAAAGCCAGGCTCCGTATAGAAGGACAGAATCTCCAGCGCTCGCACACACACGCCTCCTACCAAAATCACAGCCCAGTGGAGCCGGGCTCTCTCTCATTCACAGCTTTCTAGAGAAATCTGAGCCCGAACCTGCCAGAATAGGGGATCTCACCTACTCAGCTCAGCAGCGCGGACACCTGCAGAAACACATTCCCAAAGCCAGGCTGGGCGGCCGTGTGAAGGTATTTCTTGCCTTTTTTTCTCCCTTCTGTATTCGCAGCGCCTCCCCGCCTTTCCTCCCACTCTTGCGATGCCATGGCTGCGGCGTTTCAGCACTTCGGTGCGCGGACAGCTCCCATCTGCAATCCCTCTCTCCCTCCCGCACCCTGTGCTCCCCAGCCTCCCGGGTCCATCCTCCTCCTCCCCGCGCCCGCTCAGCCTGCACCCCCTTACACCATCAGCACCCCCATCTCCACCATCGCCGTCATGATCGCCACCATCACCAGCACCGAAACTACAGTCAACACAACTGTGTGTGGTCACTTAGACAAAGCCCGAGGTCCGCAGGGTAGAGGAAAAGAGCCCAAGTTTTCAGGCATGGGAAGGAAAGTTCAGGTGGACGGCACCTCCGAAAACAAAGGGAGGCGCCTGCTTGGGAGAAAGGAAAAGTGGAGACAGGAGAGAGAGACCCCGGGCAGGGGGACAGATGGGCACTTGCCAGACACCAGCAGTTAGCCAGCTGCCTTTCCGCAGATTAAGGACTGTTTAATTCAGGAAATGAGCATGGCCTGGGGCATCGTGTTATTCCGGTAAAACAGACATGTAAACTCCACCCGTGGTCTGGCTTCCCAATGGAGAACCGCCAGGAAGCAGGGTGGGGGTGACTGATGACTCATATTCACCCACACGCCCGTTTTCCTGCCTAAGCGTTTATTGCAGAAACTCGGAAATTAAGTTGTGTTTGGGGTTTTTTTTTTCTGAAATGGTTTGTAAAATGGAAACCCCAAAAGGTGAACTCTGTGGCCAGAGTGAACATTAAAAATGATGGTGATGATCATAATAAGCTCACAAATGCGGCTCTCCTTGGAAAGTGCTATTTGTTCCAACGTCTCTTCCTGTCGACTTATTTCATTTTTCAAATTTCCGATCTTAAGCCTCTCTTGGAAGCAGAGAAGATAGATCCCTTGCCCAAATGGCCAAGTAGTAATGATATTCAGAGCAGATGGCCTGGCTTTGTTCATCACTAGGCAAGGACTGACTCAGATTTGGAAGGAGAGATTTTTGCGTGTTCTCTCAGTAATCGGCAATAACACCATTTTCCTATAATACTAAAGGGTAATAGAGGGTAAAAATTGAAAAGACATTTTATGTAACTGTTCTATCAGGCTCTGCTTTTAGAGTGCTATCATTTTCTATCTCAGCTGGGGGGGGGGGTTAGAACAGCTTTCAAATATCTTGAAGATCCAAGCCCAAGTTATAGCACCTCTATAATTTAGCCAGGATCCTCTGTTTATTAAGAGCTAACAAACATCAGAAAAGTGCCAGCTCCTGTCATAAATAAAAATATTTTGGTGGGTTCCCATATAATCTATTATGACTGAATTACAAAGTACTGGGTTGGTTTTTGGATTTTTTTGCAAATTTTTTTCATAAAATCAACATCTTAATTAAAAATGAGATGGATCAAATTTTCATACAAAGATAATGTCATCTCACATATGTAACAAAAAAGTTTAAACTAGAGCACAGAAAAGGCTCGTTTAAAAATTGCCCTTGGGCATTTCTCCTGCCTTTTGAAAAAGAGGCAATAAAGCAAATTTTGTCAAAATCAGCTTGCTCCTCATGAGAGGCAATCTCAAAAAATAAAGAATAGTCACAAACAAGTATCTTCTGGAAGAAGTTCTGAGAAAAAATTCACACCAAATACTCTTCTTGAATGTCAAAAGTTACTTACTACCAAACATTGTCATGATTCTACCTGCCTCTAAGGGTCACTCAATTTTAAACCCAAACCAAGAAAACTAGTGAAAACATGTGATGATATTGATTTTTAGAGAAGAAAATTCAGTCATCTATGTGCAGTTACTGTCCTTTTATTAGTAATATCCACAGTATATAGGATCTCTTAAGTCCCCCACCAAGAAGAGTCTTAAAACTCACATACCTGTATTCAAAGAATGGGTCAGCCCATGCAACTTTTAAAGGTATGCACATTGCCAGTTGTAGCTCCTGCGAACCAACCAGAGACGGAGGCCTCCAATGCACTGTCTTCCTGGGCTTCATACCATTTCCCGAGGCTGGGAAATTTCAAAACAATGCTGCTTTGGTGAGATTCGCAGGCATCTGCCTCAGAGGCAGAGCCCTTCTCTGACTGAAATATTATGCTGAGCTTATTCATTTTTATAGAGTGCTGCCACCCTGGCTTCCCTTTTATTTTTTCTATTAAGGGCTATTTTACCCTTTTCATGGCTTTAATAATAGACCTTCCTCATCTTCATAATGGATTTAAAGATGAACAGGAAAGATCTTTTTCAACAGCTTGGCATCATGTTTAGTAGACAGTAACTTTTGACATTCAAGAAGAGTATTTGGTGTGAATTTTTTTTTCTCAGAATTTCTTCCAGAAGATACTTGCTTCCTGGTGGTTCTCCATTGGGAAGCCAGACCACGGGTGGCGTTTACATGTCTATTTTACCAGGATCAATATCATCACATGTTTTCACTAGTTTTCTTGGTTTGGGTTTAAAATTGAGTGACCCTTAGAGGCAGGTAGAATCATGCCAATGTTTGGTAGTAAGTAACTTTTGACATTCAAGAAGAGTATTTGGTGTGAATTTTTTTTTCTCAGAATTTCTTCCAGAAGATACTTGCTTCCTGGTGGTTCTCCATTGGGAAGCCAGACCACGGGTGGCGTTTACATGTCTATTTTACCAGGATCAATATCATCACATGTTTTCACTAGTTTTCTTGGTTTGGGTTTAAAATTGAGTGAACCTTAAGGGGCAGGTAGAATCATGCTCACAGAGGGGCACACGCCTTGAGAAGCATGGAGCATAAAGCTGGAAGGTCCTTCCTTTCCCAAAGGGGGGATCACAACTCTTCAGAACAGGCAGGTCTGCTTATTTCTGCAAGCTTTCCAAAGGGACATCTTGTTGACCCTAAGAAGTCTATTCACGACTTTACACAAAGCCTCATAGCACAGCCATCCTTAGTACATGGACTCAGGCAC
>NW_005363502.1:572785-619926 GCF_000412655.1 Myotis brandtii | reverse complement strand
GTGCCTGAGTCCATGTACTAAGGATGGCTGTGCTATGAGGCTTTGTGTAAAGTCGTGAATAGACTTCTTAGGGTCAACAAGATGTCCCTTTGGAAAGCTTGCAGAAATAAGCAGACCTGCCTGTTCTGAAGAGTTGTGATCCCCCCTTTGGGAAAGGAAGGACCTTCCAGCTTTATGCTCCATGCTTCTCAAGGCGTGTGCCCCTCTGTGAGCATGATTCTACCTGCCCCTTAAGGTTCACTCAATTTTAAACCCAAACCAAGAAAACTAGTGAAAACATGTGATGATATTGATCCTGGTAAAATAGACATGTAAACGCCACCCGTGGTCTGGCTTCCCAATGGAGAACCACCAGGAAGCAAGTATCTTCTGGAAGAAATTCTGAGAAAAAAAAATTCACACCAAATACTCTTCTTGAATGTCAAAAGTTACTTACTACCAAACATTGGCATGATTCTACCTGCCTCTAAGGGTCACTCAATTTTAAACCCAAACCAAGAAAACTAGTGAAAACATGTGATGATATTGATTTTTAGAGAAGAAAATTCAGTCATCTATGTGCAGTTACTGTCCTTTTATTAGTAATATCCACAGTATATAGGATCTCTTAAGTCCCCCACCAAGAAGAGTCTTAAAACTCACATACCTGTATTCAAAGAATGGGTCAGCCCAGGCAACTTTTAAAGGTATGCACATTGCCAGTTGTAGCTCCTGCGAACCAACCAGAGACGGAGGCCTCCAATGCACTGTCTCCCTGGGCTTCATACCATTTCCCGAGGCTGGGAAATTTCAAAACAATGCTGCTTTGGTGAGATTCGCAGGCATCTGCCTCAGAGGCAGAGCCCTTCTCTGACTGAAATATTATGCTGAGCTTATTCATTTTTATAGAGTGCTGCCACCCTGGCTTCCCTTTTATTTTTTCTATTAAGGGCTATTTTACCCTTTTCATGGCTTTAATAATAGACCTTCCTCATCTTCATAATGGATTTAAAGATGAACAGGAAAGATCTTTTTCAACAGCTTGGCATCATGTTTAGTAGACAGTAACTTTTGACATTCAAGAAGAGTATTTGGTGTGAATTTTTTTTTCTCAGAATTTCTTCCAGAAGATACTTGCTTCCTGGTGGTTCTCCATTGGGAAGCCAGACCACGGGTGGCGTTTACATGTCTATTTTACCGGGATCAATATCATCACATGTTTTCACTAGTTTTCTTGGTTTGGGTTTAAAATTGAGTGAACCTTAAGGGGCAGGTAGAATCATGCTCACAGAGGGGCACACGCCTTGAGAAGCATGGAGCATAAAGCTGGAAGGTCCTTCCTTTCCCAAAGGGGGGATCACAACTCTTCAGAACAGGCAGGTCTGCTTATTTCTGCAAGCTTTCCAAAGGGACATCTTGTTGACCCTAAGAAGTCTATTCACGACTTTACACAAAGCCTCATAGCACAGCCATCCTTAGTACATGGACTCAGGCACCCTGGGATCTTCTCTGCTCTCCCGTTACACAGTGGCTTAGACAGAGAAGTTAACACAGCACAATGGGTATGCAAAACATGAGGCTTGGCCACATGCAATTAGCCCAGAAAGAGCCCTCAACATTTCCAAGAAAGATCCCCTCCCCCCATTCCAACCTTTTCCTCAAATTTTGATTATTTTAGTTATGGTTCATTTTATCCATATCTCACTGGAATGAATTTGTTTCAGGAGAATATGCAGTGTGAGTTACTATGAGTCTACAACCCCTCACATCAGCCCCAAGTGTTATATCTCTCTAGGGAAACTCTGCTTAATTTTTACTTAAGAGTAGTTTGTCTTTGGTTTGATTCTTCCTGGATGTGGAAATGAACTGGTCACTCTCCTCTCAATAAAAATATTCATTTATTCAGGTAATAAGTTCATTATTCTTCACTACCTCTGCTACCTCCCACAGGCCTTTCTTATATCTTCTCTGGCTGTGTTATCATGTGACAGAGGAAGTTTTCTGTGTGGGAGGCTAATTTCCCCTGAGATTTTCTTCTTCCTGACTTCTGAGCCATCGAGAATTTCCCCATTGTGTTTGAGATCATCAACTCTTGTTTGCTGGACCCCTTAAGCCAAATCTCCAATTCTTAGATATTGTACAGACACATTCTCCATCTCTTCTCCTTAAAACAGCATCACATCAGTTCACCCTTTGTTATTGTCCAAATGTCTCATGTAAAGGTCCATCCTTTTCTATGTGCCAAGTACATAGTATATTCAGTGTGGAGGCAGTAGAAGAGAAGTCGTGGGAATGAGTGGCAGTGAGGAGTGGCAGGTAGGGGTTCAAATCACAGACTCTATTAATGAAAGGACTCTAGGCTGATGTCTAAAATACAATAAGCAAAAGAGATTATTCTCTCTTTTCATTTCCTCCTTCACTCCTCCCTTCCTCTCTCTCTTACCTTCTCTTGCTTCCTCCATCCTTCCTTTCTTTATTGCTATTGGTTGATATATAGAGCATGCAAGTGTGTGTAAACAATTAATGGGGTGATCGGAGAAGCTATTATGAATGTCAGGACTCCCCTCAGAAATCATAGCTCTGGTTGGGGGAAAAGTTATACCAACAGCCCATTTCCTCCCACCTCACCCATACACATCCTGCTGCATCTCTCTTTCACCAGGCAGTTTTCTTAACTCAGATACCTGCTGTTATCATCTGCCCAGTCATATCCAGAAGAAGAGTCTCATAGCTGTGCTGGGAAAAACAGAGTGGAAAAGGGGACAGGTAGACTTAGTAGACACCTTTGGGTAATCAATCCCTGCCTTTTCTTATAGTCCTTTGGATCCTCTTCCTCAAAAAAAGTTTATTCTTCTGCGTGTTTTCCTTTTTTCTCCTTCAAGTGATACTTCCAAGAAGCACAATTAATGTGTTTTTAAAATTGGGACATTGACTTCCAATGACTTCTTATGCAGATGATTTAATGACATAAAAATTCATTCCGGTCTGAAGACTTCTTTAAATGAAAACTTTTCTACCTAATACGGTGAGGCAATAGACAAACCCACACCTTCCTTACATGTTGTCTTTGCATTATCTGTCCCAAAGCAAATGAAAAAATAGAAGTTTTATAGATTGTTCCAGAACTCAGGACACTAGAATCCCTCTGCCAAATAGGTCTCCTTTATCCGAGTCCCAGCATATTCAAATTCTAATCTGGCACCTATTTGGCTAGAAGTTCTCAGAGTCTCTACTCTGATGAAACTCATTTCAATTTACTTTTTATCTTTGTTAAGAACAAGAACAAATGGGAGCAGATGAGTCTGTGTTTACTTGCTATTTTAAAGGGTGCCCAGGGAGTCCACACAATGAATATTTATATAGCAAGGGTAAGCCCAAGTACTGAGCTAAAGGCTGAGCTAAAGGTGATGGAAAGTTGGCTGTGAGCCAGGGGCTAAATTCTGGTTCCTCTACACTTTCAGATGATTGAAGGTCTCCCCTTTTTCTTTCCATACTACTCTCCCCACGCCAGTACAGATAGTTCATATCTACACGTTGACTAATGGTAGACAGAAAGTCAGTGGATTGGGGGCCAATTTGTTACGCACGGGGCTTATGTTCCTTTGCCAGCACTTATGCAGAGAAGTCCTACAAGCCCAAATTCGCCATGTGGAAAAAAATCCTTTCTGGTCAGCACTAAAGAATGTTGTAATTGACCAGCTTCTAAGATTTACACGTAGGCACCACTGGCAGTAAGAGGGCATGTCATTTTTCAGGAACGATTTCAAGTAGAGCTGTACTCAAAAAAATATTTTTGGTCACTGTGATTTTCAGTTTTGGTCTAGAAGTATCGGCAGCATCTATTTTTACTTTGTTCAGTATAAAAGTTTATTTCAGCATTCCTGAGGGAAAATTCATATTCATTTGAAAATATTTGAAGTGAGGTTTTTAGAAAGGTGAACAGCCATAGGGTTAACCTACTTTAATATGTTTTTAAAATGTGTAAACAACGTTCACAGTTACTGGTGGAAATAGCTGACTAGACCTTCATGTGGGAAGTTTTATCCCTGAGTTTCGTTTTTCATCCTTTTCTTATAAGAGAAGCCCATAAAACAAACATGGATATAATTTATCACTTTATATTTGTATTAATTTAAAGTTCTGTGTCCTTAAAATTGTTCTTTGTATTACTAAGAACACCCAGAAGTAACACATATTTGAAGTATTGTTAGTTAGTTACTGATGTTCCCATATTTCAAATAATATTTATAGGTTTTTTTTCTTTCTGGTCATAACAACAATGTACTTTTCCCTCTTCCAATTTGGCCAATTTTATAGCATTTCTTAAGTAATCTTTCCTAGGACTGGTGGGGTGTGGGTGTGTACCTGCCGTGTGCCTGAGTGATTGCGAGGGCACTGGTACCCAGGATGGTGTAGACAAAGCACCTACCCTGAGAGGCAGGGTGGGGTCATGAACAGAACAAGGCTTTGGGTCAGGTGAGCTTGGGTATGAATCTTTGTTTTTCCAGCTATACTTAAACTATCTAAATCTCAGTTTTATCCTTTCAGCTACTAAATAACTTAGCTTAAAGGGTTGGTATAGAGATTAGATCATATAACATCAAAGTCCTAAGCACATAACAAGTACTCAATGAATATTTGTTTTTTTGCACTTCCCCACACTTAATAACAGCTCATTATCCTGCTTTAAGCCAAGTGCTTAGCTGTTCTGGGCCTCAATATCCTTTTGTCTACCTTGAGACTACAAAATAATGATATAAATAGGAATATTACAGTAAATATAAGACGGAGCTCTTCATTTCCAAAGCATTTTTACTTAGATTATTTCACATAATCCTCAGCATCTTCCAGGGAATTATCTTTCTTCTACATATTGCAGGATCATTGAAACAATGAAAAAGTTTGACAGAAAATGCTTTTAAATAATACATACGTACATGCATAATTGTAGACAAGACATGGTTATTATTCTGATTGTTCCTCACTATATTTAATGTGTTTCTGAAGATAATGAAATAAATGAGAATAATAGATTATAAAATAACCAAAATAGATTTCATTTGAATTAATATACTTTTTTTAACCCTCACCCAAGGATATTTTTCCATTGATTTTGAGAGAGAGTGGAAGAGAGAGGGAAAGATAGAGAGAAACATTGATGTGAGAGAAACACATAGATTGGCTGCCTCCTGTGGAATCGAACTGGAGACCCTTTGATCCACAGGCTGACGCTCTATCCACTGAGCCAAACTGACCAGGGCTGAATTAATATACTTTTGAAATGACTTTTTAACCTAAACTCCTTGGTTCATAAACATGCATTAGGGGGTGTGTTTATAGAGACGTGTGTGTGCATACTCACAAATGTACACCTTATTAAGACTGAGTTCTGAACAAGGAAATACGCAAATTGATTTTTTTTCTAATGGAAACTTGAGATAAAGTATGAATTTTGAATCTACAGATGGCATGCTTTCAAATATCATAATATGGAGACTCTTTCCTTTCCCTTATACAAAAATAGCACCAGCTAAATTTCAAGTTCATTAGAAAAAGCATGGATTATAAGTAGAAGTTAGTTTCTACCTTGGGCTCCTCAGAGGGTGTGGTGAGTAATTCTCCATGTATTTGGAACAACCTCTAAATAAAAAAAAAAAATCACTGGGGGCCCGTTCAGCAATGGGAAAGATAGTTTCGGAGGCACACAAATCTGCCGAAAGTGCTCTTTTTGGTTATCAAGCACATTTCAATGCCCAGGTTGTGCCTGGCACTCTGATAGGCATGGCAAAGTATCAAATAGAATGGCAGGGTCTTTGATCTGGCATTTTAGCCAAATGAAAATACATAAAGGAAGAGGGGGAAAAATGTGACAGCTGGAAAAGACATAGAGAGCTAGGGTTTAAATAGTTTCAGTCATCTTCTGATGAAGAAAAGAGGACCCTACGGTAATTGGACATTTGTAATGGATGGTGCTAGGCTACCTAGCAATGTCTTGTTAACCCCTTAGGCGTAGGTAAGTTTCTAGAATGGTAGGTTTGGAATGGATTTTTTTTTTAAGGAAGGAGAGTGGGGCTCTGAGAGGGAAGTTCTTTCTGAAGGTCACATAAGTCTTAAATATTGTAAGTAGTAAATATTAGAACCTCGCTGGTATATATAAGAGGCAGAAGAACATAGTAGTGAAAAAGCGTGGGACTGGAGAAAGATCACGTGGGCATAAACCCAGTTTCTGCTTCTCAGTAGCTGTGTAACCTTGGGAAAGTCATTTAACCTCTCTTTGCCTCAGATGCCTCATCTAAAAAATGAAATGCTGACTATATTAAATAATGTACTGTCTGAAAGAAGAGTATGTAAGTGCCTGGGACATGATAAACACAGTTATAATAAATAATAAATCATAGCTATTATGAATGCCACCAGGACAGAAAACTATTCATGTGATAACCAAGTATAATGTATCCTTTTATAGTTGTTTGACCAATGCAGAAAAGATAAATGAGAACCAACTCATCCACATGAAAAAAAAAGAGTACAGTCCATCGAAGATGCTGCATAACATTTTTAGAGCCTTAAATATTACCAGTTGAATTTATTTAAGTAGCAATCTATTCAGACTTCTGAAATAAAGGATTTTCCTTTAGTGAAAAAAATATCTATTTTATCTTAAGCATGAAACCCAGTGACCCTGGTTTGGTAATCTCTCCAGAAGCTTCCACTATATCTTTATGCTGAGCACAGTATAAAGATACAGATTGAAGCACATTTATTTCAGATAGTATAGATTGGAGGCACAGCTCTGTGTGCAAGTGGGCCATGAAAAATGCAACCTCAACTCTCCCCTTGAACCCACAGTAATTTATCTCAAAAATATTGTTGAGCCCCCTGAACTGTGAAGTAAGTAACTTACTCCCAGTATCTTTAAATCTTCTGCAGGGGACAAGCCAGTACTATGCCTTGTGCTCTAAGCGTTTTTGCAACCTGGCTTAGAACTGTGAACATCACCCAGAATGCTTCAAGGGGTGATTCTTTGAAGGACAATGTGCCCAGGCAGGTTCTGTCAGGGAGCAAAATACTTTGTAAATGAGAGAGGAAATGAAAAGTCAGCTGCAATGCCTCATTGGGTCCTGATGTTCCTAAACAAAAGGGGAAACCACTTACTCACTCACTGCAATAATATTTTGAGTACTTTATTCATTTATTCTCTCTATATATTTACTGAGCACCTACTCTGTGTCAGGCACTGTTCTAGGCACCGAGAATAGGAAATGAACACAACCAAGTCGATCTGTTCATGAAGCTGACCCTCTTTGTACCACCCACTGTATTGAGGATGCACAGATGGATGAGCCCCAGCTCTTCTCTGCAAGGTGTTCAGAGAAAAGAGGGAGAGAGGGAGAGGCAGTAACATGTGGTGTGGTAGGGGCTTTGGAGCTACTCATGACCTCCGAAGATCATTGAGGGTCTCCTAGAGAAGATGATCTCCAGGATGACTCCTGAAGGGAAAAGAGGAGTTAACCAGTAGTCATTGTAGACAGATAGAGCATCTTGGCCAAGGCCTACAGCAATAAGAAGAAACTGCAGTGGCTTAGTGTGCTGCATGATCGGATGGTGACAGATAGGGGCCAGATGATGAAGGGTCTTAGAAACCATGTTACATAGCTTTATCCTAGGATAATTGGTAGCTATTGATCGATGTCAATCAAGGAGTGACATGAGCAGATTTCAACTGTAATATAGAGAATAGACTAGGAAAAAGCAAGGCTGGCATCAAGGATACCACAGTGGGAATGTTGCAGTGCTAAACAGGTGAGGGGCAATGTGGTCTAACAAAGACAATGAAAACGGATGGGCAAAATTGGTCAGGTCTGAGAAATATTATGAAAGTGATTGTCTGGAAGTGGGTGGTAAGGGAGAGGGTGGAATAATAGCTGACTCCCAGGTGTCTAGCGTGGGAAGCTATACAGAGGATGATGTCAGTCACTGAGAGATGGACGGAGGTGGAAGAGCAAATTAAGAATGAGAAACTATGATTAGTTCAGTTTTGAACATACTGAGTTTGGGCCATCTAAGTGGAGGTGTTTAGTAGGCGGTTGAATAGCCTGAAGATCAGGAGATAGCGATGGACTGAAGTGATCCAGGTAAAATGATCAAACCCTGGGCAAGAGCCTGGAAAACACCACATTGATTTGAAGAGGTGAGCACAGAGATGACTCAGCAGGAAAGGACAGAAGGCTAAGAGAAAAATCAGGGTCTGTGGAGTCACAGAAAAGAGGGGGAGGAAGGGAGAGTTTCAAGAAGAATGAAGTCATCAGTATCAAATACTGATAGAGGTCACTCATCACAGGCACTGAAACTTGTCTATTGGACGTAGCAACAGAAAGGTCATTCTCTAGTAGGGTGACCATCTGTTTGGTTTGCTTGGAACTGTCCCGGTTTATGCCTATTGTTCCAGTGTTATTATCATTAGTGCCCCCTAGCATCTAAATTTGAATAATAAATTACATGATCATCCTGGCTATTGGTTGGTAAGAGCAGTCAAAGATAGATTGCAGTGATTGTAGGGATGAATTGGAAGAGGGGAACATCAATCAAGGGAACTTTTTGAAAGGGTGTGGTGAGGCTATTAGAGAGGGAATTTTAACCTCAGGTGGTCATTGAACTAGATGAATTTTGAGTTTCTTCCAGTCCTGGGAATAGTTCATTGCATTACTTTCTGTTACTATTTCCTTTCCTTCCCTTAAAATCAGTGAGAATCAAGAATCTGTTCTATTTCTTGTCTCCACACATTACAAAGCTAAGTGCTGTTTTGCAAAGGCAGTATAAAGCAGAAATGTGTAAGTTGATTATTTTTCCCTTAAGAAAGTACTGTTAGTCCTAAATTAAGCACAAGAATCATTTTGGCTTTTAAATTACTTTGTATGGTAAAGCATTAGCAATAATAATTAGGTTGGGAGTAAATATTCTGCCTCTTTTTGCAGACATTGTTGTCTTAGGAACACCAAGGGGAAAATACAAGCCTCCAAGTTCATTTATGTCTTCTGATTTTTGGAGCTTCCAGGTTAGACCAAACAGATGTCTGAGTTTAAACATTTATACTTAAAATGAGACAGATATGGGTGCCTCTCTGTATACCATTTAGGTGGAGAAATCATAAAGAATGTATCTGAGGTGATTAAAATAATAATTGTTATGACTGAAGTCATATCTCAGAGCAACAAACAATGTATATAAAATGGAATCATTTTTAAGCCCATATAGATATTGTATTAGGTAGGGAGGCAACATAGAGTTTCGAGTCCCTTTGCCTTCCCTGCAGAAGTTTGACAAAGACAAATAATAACACCCCTTGTAAATGTCCACATGTAAGCATCCTTCCCCAATGCTGTTGCATTTGATTATTGAAGGTCAAGCTTCCAGTTATAAGCCTACCCTTCCCTCCCCATCCCCCACTGTTGTTAGTTCAGTTTCTAGTAATTAGGTACCTTTGGAATTAGGATGGGGTGACTTTTAACAGTCCCTTGTTATTGTTAAGATAGAAATGGCTGCCTTTAAGAAAGGTAGGGGAGGGGGTTTCTTTGAAAGATACATCTATTTGAGGAAAGAGGCTGATGGGAAGCAGTAAATTGTACAGCAGCCATAATTCCTCTGCCATAGCTGGGCCTGTGAATAGCCCCATAAAGCATGCTGTAGCAGAAAAGCATCTTTCCTCTTACTCTCTCTCAGGGCAATTAATAAAAGTGCAATCTGTTACTAATCCGACTGCATACTATTATGTTAACTAGTCAGTGTAACTAAAAAAAATTCCCGAACATATTTCAAACACTTGCATATTATGCGTTCAGTTTGTCAATAAAATTATGCCAAATAGACCCTTTGTGAAGGTAATTTACCCTTTGTTCATTGGATACCTAATCTAATCAGACCGGAAGCAGAATTCACTGCTTTTCTATCTCAGATCCATTCACTCGCCCATCGTCTCTGTTTTGTTTCTCTTGTTTTGCAGTGGCAATGGCCTCGCTTCTGCTTCCCTTTTGGAGCGCTGCCACCACATAGGACCTGGATGTCCTGCTGTTTCCCAGGCACAGAACGAAGACCCTTGCTCTGTCTGTTTCGGTGGCAGCCTGGTCGTAAAACAACTGTGGAGCGGGCCAGGGTTCCAGCAGACCATCACGTGAATGGGACCAGTTTCTCTTCTTCCCAAATATCAGCAATTAAGCACTTGGAAAGGAGATTTGGCCAAGATGACCCATTTACAGGCTGGACTCAGTCCAGAGACTATAGAGAAAGCTCGCCTGGAACTGAATGAAAACCCAGATATTTTACACCAGGATATTCAGCAAGTCAGGGACATGATCATCACCAGGCCTGACATTGGATTTTTACGTACAGATGATGCCTTCATCCTGAGATTTCTCCGAGCCAGGAAGTTTCACCAAGCAGATGCCTTTAGACTCCTGGCCCAGTACTTCCAGTACCGCCAGCTAAACCTGGACATGTTCAAAAACTTCAAGGCCGATGACCCTGGCATTAAGAGGGCGCTCATCGACGGGTTCCCTGGAGTGCTGGAAAACCGCGACCACTATGGCAGGAAGATTCTCCTGCTGTTTGCAGCCAATTGGGACCAGAGTAGGTAAATGTAGATAGCGTCTTTACTTGGTTTTTCTTGTTCATAAGCATAGCCATTGCGTGTTGGGGCTTTATGGCTTTATGGATAGTAGGCTTTCATTAAAAATATATATATTCCAGCCCAGCAGGCACGGCTCAGTGGTTGAGTGTCAATCTATGAACCAGGAGGTCACAGTTCAATTTGGGGCACATGCCTGGTTTGCAGGCTTGATCCCCAGTATGGGGCATACAGGAGGCAGCCGATCAGTGATTCTCTCTCATCATTGATGTTTCTAACTCTCTCTCCCTCTCCCTTCTCTCTGAAGTAAATTATGTATATACTAGAGGCCTGGTGCATGACATTCGTGCACTGGGGGAGAGGGGGTGTCCCTCAGCCCATCCTGCACCCTCTCAGAGTCCGGGAATCCTTAGCACTGCTGCGGAGGCAGGAGAGGCTCCCACCACTGCCGCTGTACTCACCAGATGTGAGCCTGGCTTCTGGCTAAGTGGGACTCCCCCTGTGGGAGCACACTGACCACCAGAGGGCAGCTCCTGTGTTGAGCATCTGCCCCCTGGTGGTCAGTGTGCATCATAGCGACCGGTCATTCTACCATTCAGTTGATTTGCATATTAGCCTTTTATTATATAGGACTAGGGGCCCGATGCACAAAATTTGTGCATGCGGGGAGGTGTCTCTCAGCCCGGCCTGTGCCCTCTCTTGCAATCCGGGACCCCTCGCTCCTAACCGCCCGCCTGCTTGCTCCTAACCACCCACCTGCTCGCTCCTTACCGCTTGGCTTGCCGCTCCTTAACACTGCCGCGGAGGCAGGAAAGGCTCCCACCACTGCCGCTTCGCTCACCAGCTGTGAGACCGGCTTCTGGCTGAGTGGCGCTTGCACTGTGGGAACGCACTGACCACCAGGGGGTAGCTCCTGCGTTGAACGTCTGCCCCCTGGTGGTCAGTGCACATCATAGCGACCAGTCATTCTGGTCGTTCAGTCATTCTGTCATAATGGTTGCTGGGTTTTTATTATATAGATATTAGAGGCCCTGTGCATGAAATTTGTGCAGGGATATGGTCCTTAGGCCTAGCCAGTGATCAGGGCTGATCAGGGCCTTCCAGCTGCCAGCTGGAGCCTTCCTTCATTTTGTGACGCCCCCTGGTGGTCAGTGCACGTCATAGCGAGCGATCAAACTCCCAGTCTCCTGATCAAACTCTTGAGGGGACACTTTGCATATTAGCCTTTTATATATATAGATATTTCACAAACCCACAAAGGAAGTTTTTAGGCCACGAGTTTATTGTCATCAAAAGGTAGTTCCAGATCCATGGCTGTTTTGGGAACAACAGAATTATGTGTTAGAATTGTGAGACACCTTAGAAGTTACTAGTTTCTTCATTAAAGTGAGTCATACATTTTAACAAAATTAAAAGCTGGTCTTCCAGCAGAACCATATATTCTGTCTTTAGTGTTCTCCTCTTTAACCAGCACAACAAAAATGGATTCGTGAGATAGCTTTAAATCAAGTGTTTTCAACACATAAAATAATTTCTTGGATCCCCTCCATAAGTTTAAAAATCCCATTAAGAACCACCAACTCAACATGTCCCCAACTGAATGTGTACTCTTCCCTGTGCTAGCTGCTCTTCCATCCATCAAGTCTCTGGAGCCAGGAATCTAGGTATCATCCTGGGCTGCTCCCTGCCTTTGCTTCTCACATCCAATTATTTGCCAAGTCCTGTCCTTTTATTAGAAGCCTCTCAAATCTCTTCCTTTTGCTCCCACTGCTGGGGCCTTAGTTTAGGTTCTTGTCATTGCTCACTTGGCATTCCAGGGACGGCTTCCTAACTGGCACTCCTGCCTCTGGTCTAGTGACGTCTGAACCATTCTTGTCTACATTGTAGACAGAGTGACCCTTACAAAATTCTGTCACATCCTTCTCCCGATTAAAAGTCTGCAAAGTATACTGTGGTTTCTCTTCAGATCGCATAAATCTTTCGCCTTTTACTAAAAGTCTGCAAAGTAAAGGAAGGCCTCTTATGACCCACCTTATCAATCTCCACTTCACCCTCTGCGCGTCTTCTGTTCCCTGGTCCAGCTGGTTGGAAGTATAAGCCTTTCTTTGAATAGCAGAGGCTTTTACATGCCTCTAAGCTTTTGGACTTGTCCCATCAGACACCTAAAGGAGAGGCCAACCACTTATTGTCCCTATTCAAACCACCCTGGACACAATCTGATTCAGATCCTTCTTTATGTTTCTTCAGGAAGGCAGTCATAGGGTCCTTAGGCCTAGCCAGTGATCAGGGCTGAACGGGGCCTTCTGGCTGCCAGCTGGGGCCTTCTTTCGTTCTGCAATGCCCCCTCGTGGTCAGTGCACGTCATAGTCAGATCCTTCTTTATGTTTCTTCAGGAAGGCAGTCATATATATATTTAGGGTCCTTAGGCCTAGCCAGTGATCAGGGCTGATCGGGGTCTTCCGGCTGCCAGCTGGGGCCTTCTTTCATTCTGCGATGCCCCCTTGTGGTCAGTGCACGTCATAGCGAGCGATCAAACTCCCAGTCTCCTGATCAAACTCTTGAGGGGACACTTTGCATATTAGCCTTTTATATATATAGATATTTCACAAACCCACAAAGGAAGTTTTTAGGCCACGAGTTTATATATGTTGGTTTCAGAGAGGAAGGGAGAGGTAGAGAGAGACAGAAACATCAATGATGAGAGAGAATCATTGATCAGCTACCTCCTGCAAACCCCACACTGGGGATCGAGCCCGCAACCCGGGCATGTGCCCTTGACCAGAATAGAACCTGAGACCCTTCAGTCTGCAGGCCGATGCTCTATCCACTGAGCCAAACCAGCTAGGATAGGAAGGCAGTCTTTATCTCCTCAGACCCCAACCATCTTTAGTTAGGTGCCCTTCCTCTGTTCATGTAGACATTAAAGCATTTACAATAGATGTGTAAGAACCACTGTTACCATAGCTAACATTTTGCCTACTCACCACGTACTCTACGAAGCCTTTATATGTATTGTTTAACCCACTAAGAACTTTGCATGTCAGGAAATATTATTACCCCTATTTTACATTTGATGACACAAAACTGTCGCACAACTAGTAAAATATGCAGAGGAAGTTGAACCCTGGTAATCTGACTTAAGAGTGAGTTGTCTTAACCCAGCTATATTGTAATGGTGGGTTTACTTGTGAGCTCTTTTTCATCCCCTCCTTCCAAGACTGCAGGTTCCTTGAGGGAAGGAAACTGTGTCTTTTTCATGTTTCCCTCTTGGCACATGGCACAATAGCCTATATATGGTGAATGAGGAAAAATGCATGAATCAGTCTCCAAAACTTCACCTGTGGGTTGAGATTGCACAGCAGTGTCATCATTGAAATTTTTCTGTTATGTGGGGAGACACAGGTTTAAAAATAATAATAAAAATAACTTTAAAAACGGACTAAAGAACCCCTTCCCCAATATAATTAAAAGGTATTTCTAGGGTGCCCTTTCACTGTCTCCTATCACTACCCCCCTCTTAAATATTTTAATAGTATAGGACACCTTAGCAGCCACTGGCTATTTTCTGGTTAATTAATTGGGATAGGGCACTCTCACCCTAAAAGGGGTTTTGAATATTTTCACACTATGAGTCTAGAGTTTGGTTAGGTCTGAAGTTCAGCTTGGCCTGTCTTTCTGTGTTTCTGCTGTTATTCCCTAAGCCTTCATGATGAACCCCTCATTCCAAAGCTTATTAATGAGAAAGATTTCCAGATTTTTATAGTCACCTATCCATCATTCACTCAACAAACATTTAATGAGTATAGACCAGTGGTTCCCAATGTGGGGCACACGCCCCACAGGGGGGCAATTTGATTTTTAAGGGGTGGCAATTTGAGAATGAGTTATTAACAATGACTTTTTTTGCATTTCTTATGGTTCTAGGGGCCTCATATACAGTATATAGATATGTAGTGTGACATATTTATGCATTTCAGTTCTCTATGATATGTTTTGAAACTTTATTTGCTATTTTTCATATCACTTCATATTATTATTATTATTTTAACAATTTCTTCATGATTTCTTCCTCAGTACTTCAACTGTCCTTTCGTTCTTTTATTTTTCTCTTTCCTGGACGCCACATTCTTTGGAAGCTTGTTTAGACCAAGTTAATGGCCTTTTAGGCTTCCTCCACGTGAATAGGAGTTCACTTTTTGAATAATAAGAATTATATGTCACAGGAAGGGCATCAGGATTTTAGAGATGCTAGGTGGGGCATGGCCAAAAACAGGTTGGGAGCCACTGGGATAGACCAGAGCTTGTTCTAGGCACTGAGGACAATGGTGAAAACATAAGGTCCCTGCCAGCCAAGAGCTCCTTGTGCAGCCCGCTGTCCAGCAATGGTGCAAACACGTAAACTGCTAACTCTCGTCTCCCATGAGAGAACTCCTTTTGTGACACAACCTGTCAAAACAGCACATCAACCTTAAACTAGACGGGATGGCTGTCCTTTTGAGAATGGCACGTTAACATTTGGATTTGAGAACAGGAAATTGTGTGATGATTCTGGAGAATAATCAAGCTGACTTCATTTGTGCTTAGTTGTAAGTGTTCTAGAACCTCCATCTGCCAAGGCAGATGATGCACAGACAGGCGCCCGTATGTAGTGATTTACACAGAGAGAAGTAAGTCATAGCAAAATATCTTCTTTTCTATTAGCATTTGGCCTGTGTATATACCTCAAAATGCATTAAGAATAATAAATAGTAAGGAAGAAGCAAATCTTTGAGGGAATAATCCAAATGTTTATGATTATGATAGCCTTCGATGAGCTACTTCATTTCTTTGTTCCTCAGTTTCCTCAAGTGTAAAATAAGAAGCTTGAGGTACTTCCTGAGATACTTTCCAGCTTTAATGGCTCATGAATGTGAAGCTCATTTAGCCTAAAGCTGTGAATGGAAAGGGATTTTAAAATTCACATTACAGGCTCTTAATCCACTAGGCTTTTTGAAGTAATCTCTCCCTTTCTCTTCCTCTCACCACCCCACCCCCAAGGCTGGGTCTACTTGAGTCAATATTTTTCACACTGTAAAATACTATTTGTTCCAAGTATTTTGGTTTCATAAGAAGGTGAATGATGAAACTATGCCATTGACAGCCAGAGATCATTAGAAGCAAACAAGCCTCAGTTAGAATGTGGTCTCACTATCATGTGATTTATTGGTTGTATGACCTGGGACAAGCAATCTCTCTGGGTCTCAGTTTTCTCACCTGTAAGATGGGGATGATGTCTATCTAATAATGCAATTGGAAGGATTGAATGAGATAATGCATTTAGGAGCACAGCTCATTATTTGGCACATGGCAAACCCTTAATATTAGCTTTTGGTATTATTATTAACATTATAAAACATCCCACTACAAAAATAAGAGAGAATAGATGGTAAATAAATTAAAAATATAGACAGGAGTACAATGCTTGAAAATGGGGTGGGCCGATGGGTGCCATCTGTCTGCATACCCATCCGAAGCACTTGTTTTCTCCCCAAACATGTTCCCTGTTATACAGACCCAGCCTAAAGGGGGCCCTAAAGGCCTGGGAAAGTTGGCACAGCTTTGCCAAATGATTACTTCACTCTCGCTGGGGGCCTGTGATGACTGGGAAGTGATTTGAATGTCTCATACAAAAGGCTTACTGAGATTAAAATGGTTATTAATATTTATAAAACTATGTAAATCTCATTCTTCTAGACCCAGACACCATGAACAAAAGTGCATAATGGTGAGGGCTGGGAGGCAGGATCATCCAGAGGCACAGGCAGGGCCCCATCTGCCTGGGTTAGGTGTGCCAACTGCGGAGCAGGAGTGCTCTGGGCTGTGGCCTCCTCCAGAAACGAGGCCACAGCAGAGAGCGATCCGACTTCCATGGTTTTCTGAGGCTGCCAGGATGCACTGAAATGCATCAGATTAAATCAGCACCCACATATTCATCCATAAAATGAAGCTTCCAGGGTCAGCAGAGTTTACATTTCAGCTCATCAGCTCGGAATGTGATAGTGACTGAAGGGGACGCTATTGCTCAATGAGCCTTTTGATCTTTCTCACCTAAACTCATATCAGCCTTGACAAGAATCCACAATTTTCTTGTTAAGATCTGATAAAAATGAAATCTATTTCTTATTTCTTTCTGAGTTGCACACTTGCACTTGGTCATACAGCCTGATTGGCCCAGGAATGCCCTTCCCATGGAAAGGGAAGTATGAGCACGTTTCTCATGGATTTCACTCAGCGAAAAAGAGTGAACTTGGTCAAGTTATTTTCCCTTCTGGAATATCAATTTCATCAAGTGAAAGTGGGTATAATATCTGGCTTGAGGAGCTGTTGCAAGGATTCACCCCAATTGCCCTACTTGACGGTGTCCAAGAGGCAGAATAGAGTCGTGATTAAATGCCCTATCTCTGAAGCCAGATGGCTGGCTTCACATCTCAGCTGCCTCCCAACCAGCCATGTGATCCTGAGCAAGTTGCTTAAATTTTTACTACCCTCAGTTTCTCAACCTGTAAAGTGGGGGTGACGATGATCATAGGCTGGTATAGTTGGTGTTCAATAAATGGCCAATGTTTCTTAAGAAAAGAATTCAAATCAGGCAAATAACTACAATCATGGGTCACAAGATGTACTTTCTAAGGGTGGCAAGATTTGATGCTATAACCAACCTTTCTCTACTTGGAAAAATATGAAAAATGCAACTGAGACTCTAGCCACTGTGTTCCAAAGTTCTCTGTGCTCGCTCAGTTGTAGCTCTGAGAAATCACCTCATCTTAGGGTGTTTGTTAAATTCTTAGGATATAAGAAAGACATTTGGGGAGTCCAGATAATAAAAGCTCTGCAATAGATGACAATAGCATCCATTAGTGCTCTGTGCAGACCAGCTTGTCTCCAAGTACTTGAGTGGGAGAAAAACAAGTCATAATGTATAAAGTTACACTTGAGATTCTTTTGTCAGGGTATTGTTTGTTTATCACAAATAAAAGTTCAGAAATCAGCAGCTAGGTTGAAAATTATTTGGAAAGTTGGTTCTGTAAGGAAGCCGAGGCACTGTAAGGAAAAGCTAAGTTAGGATAAGTTAGTGGAGAGAGAAAAGGGCTGATGAATAACTTGATTACTCCTGACAAATATATGGAGTTACTCTAAGGAGGCAATTATTCCAGTAGGCTCTTTCCCCACCATACAGAACAAGGGATAAAAGGTTTGGATTAAAGCACAACCAACTTCACCCTGGCCAGTGTGTATCAGTTGTTCAGTCATCGTCCCCATGCACTGAAAGGTTGCTGGTTCAATTCTGGCCAGGGCACATGCCCAGGTTGTGAGCTTGATGCTCGGTAGAGGTGTGCAGGAGACAGCATATCATTGTTTTGCTCTCACATGGATGTTTCTCTCTCCACTCCCTCTCCTTTCCTCTCTGTCTGAAAAAAACCTCCCAAAACCCACAACCAACTAGATTGGAGATTAAGAATCAGGACAAGGGTGAGGGAGTGGGGCATTTGCCTAGGAGGTAAAAATTTAAGAGGCCACCAAATCACTCAGGAATCAAAGTACATAATATTGTCATACAGCCTGGCCCGCATGGCTCAGTGGTTGAGTGCTGACTATGAACCAGGAGGTCACGGTTTGATTCCTGGTCAGGGCACATGCTTAGCTTGCCGGCTCGATCCCCAGTGTGGGATGTGCAGGAGGCAGCCAATCAATGATTTTCTCTTATCATTGCTGTTTCTATCTCTCCTTCTCCCTTCCTCTCTGAAATAAATAAATAAATAAATAAATAAATAAATAAATAAGACTTAAAAATATCACATAATATTTTTTAAAGTAAAAATTAATTCAAAAAATTCCTATGAATAATATATCAACATTTTTAAAAAGGCGGGATAAGGATTATTGATTTTTCCCTGTGCTTCATGCTCCAAAGAGCTCAGCACAGCATTGCTTAGGCCAATCAGATTTCCCAAGAGAAGAAAGCCTTAAGTTGGCTTCTACTCAATTATATTATAGTACATAATACTGTACATCCATATACAGCTTCCCAGGACATGATGGTTTCCAGGCATTTCCATGTACATTTTCTGGTTGAATTCTCATAACCATTGCGGAGTTTTAGTATCACTAAGTGACAGATGATAAAGAAGAGGTTTGAGGAGGAGAAGGTGCTTTCTAATTGGGGAACTATATGACTCATCAATGGGAAAACAGGCTCAGACTAAAGGCTTCCAATTTCAAGTTCATTCCAAAGACATCTGGAGCCAACGGTTCAGCCCTTGAGTGATTAGATATTTCAAAATACCCATGGAGCTTCTGAGAGACTGCAAGTGGACTTCTTGTTGGTGGACGACTATGGGGATGCGTTCAGTGGGACAGTAGAGAGGACCTGAAGGTCACGGGCAGTGATTCTCGAAAGGAGTGCTGTTGGCTTTTGGAGCTGCTCCACTTTTCATGTGTAGGATTATGTCCAGCACTGTGGAATGTTTAGCAGCCCCTCCTTCAGGCATCGTGACGACCTAAAAGACCGTCATATTTCCGAGTCCTTAGTGGAGCCGGAGCATGCTTTGAGAACCCCTGATGGGGGATGTCTAGAAGGTCCTAGCACCAATGTCAGTAACTACCCTTTGTTAAGTGCCTTTGTGCCAAGTGCTTTATATATTTTTTCCTAATCCCTACCATAGTCCCACAAGGATCTGCATTGTGTACAGGTAATAGATAACAGAGGTGGGATTGTTCCCTAGTCTGTCTGAATGTAAAGACGGCTTTTCCACAAAGCCCTAGCTACGGTCTCATTCCTACACTGAACTCAGAGCTCCTGAAGCCTCTTACAATCAGAAGCTGAATCAGTGGTATGTTGCTAAGTAGCAAAATGAACTTAGGGTTCAAATTCAAGGTTTGTCACACCCTCCCTCAGCTCAATCTTTTAGTCAAGAGACCCAAGGAGGCCCAGTGTAAACAATAATGCCATTCTAGTGGGGCTCAACAGTGAGGAATGTGCATTGGAAGCCGGGTGCACAGCAAGTTGAGATGATTTTGGAGGCTCAGTGTTCAGGGCCTTTTTAGTTCCTAATATGAGTAGGGGCAAAAAAGGAAGTGGAGAGGGACCGGTAGCTTCAGTGTGAGCAAATGAGAAAGCAGATGGGGTGCGAACAATAGACAACTCTTGTTATTCTTTAGTGGGACAAATCCTCACCTCATTCATTCCTTCTTGCACTCGCTGAACATACTGAATGGCTACAGTCAGCTCGCTCTACATACTGAATGGCTACAGTCGGCTCGCTCTGTGCGAGTTCCTGAAGGTCCAAAGGCCACGTTCCTGACCGGAGCTCAACATCCCAGAATGGCATCGCACAGGTCGTCCCCCGTCCCTCCAGGCATTGAGTGATGGGAAAATGAATGTTACTAGGGCACTTGACCTTCTTGCCTTCACAGCTCTGAAAGCAAGGACACTGTCATGTTGACTCTATAATGCAGAAAGCAACCTGGAGTCTGTCCGCTCCGAGGGAGCATTTGTTCTGGGACGGCGTTCAGCTGTTTCTCGTCCCCTCACGCCAGGCAGTAATTTATTTGATGGATATGCTGGCGATAGCAGCTCCTTCAAACATCACCCGTTATTGCTGACCTGTGGCAACCGCCAGCGGGCTGACGTGGCAAACGTCCCTGACAGCTCGGGGGTGTGAGTGGGCAGTGGGAGACGAGCATGAAGTCGGCTCTGTCTTCTGATGAGACCCCCGAGGCAGTAGGTGGGATAGAACTCTGCAAACTATAAATAGGCGGGTTGATGGAGGTTCACCTTTGGCTTTTGCAAGAGCATAAAAGAGCTTGTTACAAGTAGCAGGGAGTCTGTGCCTCCTTCCGTTAACTGTCCTCAGTATAAGAGCGTGCGATAAGAAAGGGGTCAGATGTCTAACATACCAATGCGCACATATTGGTGAGGCACAAACAGGAGAGGCAGGCCAGGTGGGTTTTATGCTTCTCACCAGTGCCACCAGGTGACCCTCCTCCCCAGACCCAAGGCGCATTGATAGAGGTTTAAGAAAATGTGTAGCTGTCTGTCCTTCCCCCAGAAATATCCCCAGAATTGTTCTGGATCCGTTTTCCACTTGTTATGAGTTGAGGAATAAGAGGAAAAAAAAAGGGACTGAGGAGAAGGAGAATTATTACAATCACAAACACAAACCACATTGAGTGCTTCCCAGCTGCTTACCACGGGGCAGGCAGTAATGCTCTTACAAAGGGCACTATTAAATATCCATATTTTGCAGATGATGAAATTGAGGTTCAGAGAGGTTCGGTAACTTATCCAAGGTCACACAGCCGGTAAGTGGCTAAAATGGACTGGATCTTGGACCTAACTCCACAGTTAAAATGCCATGCTGCACAGCTCACCACTAGGCCCCCTTTGCCAAAATCTGGGGTCAGTAGATCAGACATTCAGGAGGGCTTGCTCAGTGAGGTTTCAGTAAGCAAGCCTCCACCAGTCACTCAAGGTCTCAGCAGACTGGAAAAGGATCTCAGCTCAAAAGGCAAATCCTGTAGCCACATACTCCAATCTCACAGAAACCAGGCAACTCAGAAGTTGAGAATCCTATCCAACCTCTCTCTGCCCTAATAATTTGACAACAACTTTGAATATTAAAAATCCCAGCCCAATAAAAGAATCTGGATGTTGCTTGGAATATGTTACAAAAAGTGGTCTTAATATGAGTCTGATTTAAGATAGTGATGCAAGGCATCATCTTTGCCTACCCATGGCTTTGTATTAAAATGTGTTCAAGGGCCCGGCCAGTGTGGCTCAGTGCTTGAGCATGAACCTATGAACTGGGAGGTCACAGTTCAATTCCTGGTCAGGGCACATGCCTGGGTGGCGGGCTACCTCCCCAGTGTGGGGCTTGCAGAAGGCAGCCAATTAATGATTCTCTCTCATCAATGTTTCTCTCTCTCCTTCCCTCTCTCTTCCTCTCTAAAATCAATAAAAATATATTTAAAAAAAATAAAAATGAATAAAATGTGTTCAAGGGCAGATCTTCAGTTGGCAAGCAGATCCCCAGCTGTGCAGCTTACTAGTTCTGTGACCTTGGCCAGATACGTACCTCCTCTCACCCTCGGTGTCCTCTATCTGTAATAATCCTGAGTGTCTGTTCGAGCTGGAGGATTAACTGATCTGAGATAGGGAAGGGGCCTGGCACACAGATAGCCATTTCTTTTCTTCCATCCTTCAGGTGGTTTCCCACTTCCACCTAATCCAGCCTAAAATGCCCAAGATATGATTTCTCATTCAGCTGAAAGATCTCATAAAACAGAATCTACCTCTGTCATGTGCTCCTGAAAAGCCGGTGATTGATGTTGAGGGAATGAAGTTAGAACAGTTTATGTTGCTCCCTCACCCGACTGGACCAGTATATCACTTGTCATGTGGGTCAACCAAACAGCTCTTCTGATAGCTCTTTTAAATCCCCGTCTTCCCCCACAAAAACTCCTTATCAGACATTCTTCAGCACTCACACTTGAATGCCACTTGGCCCTGGCTCCGCTGCTTTCTGCCCACTGTCACCATCCCCTTTCGGTGGCGCTCAGGCCCCTGGAAGCTTGCCTGTTAGCAGCTGTCCCCTAGATGGACTGAACAGGAGGGAGAGCAGTGGGGTCTTTGCTCCGAGATAACACAGTGTGTACGTCCCCGCCTAACCGGGTGGCTGCCCTCAGGAAGATACCAGCTGTCACATGGCTTTTGTGAGATTGTTACAAAGGCAGGGGGGTTTGTGGTGAGGGGCCACAGGACCCGGAGAGCAGGCTTTGATTGACAGCATACCTTTCCAGGCCAGCTGCTCCTCCTGAGTTCACACTTACAAGGCAGGAATTGAAAAGATACGCACCTTGCAGATAAGAATAACTCCCTCCTTCTCAGGGCACGGCCTGGAGACAGCAGGCAATGCTGAGCATGCTCGCAATGCCGCCGCTTGAAACTGGGCTGCAGGGAGGGCATGGCCTGTGTCTGCTCTTTAAAAGGCCAGGGTCAGTAAAAGGCATGGAGAAAGGCAATTTTTACAAAATGTGTTTTTATTGATTTCTAGACAGAGAGAGAGAGAGAGAGAGAGAGAGAGAAAGAGAGACAGACAGACAGACATCGATGACATAGAAACATCGATTGGCTGCCTCCTGTATAGCCCCCACCTGGGATAGAGCCCTCAATCCAAGCAGGTGCTCTGACCAGGAATTGAACCTGCGAGTTCTTGGTTCATGGGACAATGTTCAAACACTGAGCCACACCAGCCGGGCAGAGAAAGGCAGTTTTTAATCATGGTATTAACCTGCATGCTGTGTTCACTGTTAGACTTCCTCATGGGCATAGCTGACTTCCTGGATGAGTGCATTGCAAGCTGTGGGGCCTTTTCCTGTGCGATTTGAGGCTCTTCTGGGCTACTGACTACTTTCCTGAGCTCTCAACAGGCCAGGAGGCCTGTTCGGATCTCTTTACAAGGAGATACTATAGAGCCGAGAAGGAAACCCATCAGTCCCCGAGCCCCGAATCTCAGAGCTGTAACCATCCACCCGCGCTCCTGCCCTTTACAATGGAGCCAAGATAGTCTCTTCAATAAGTGGTGTTGGGAAAATTGGACAGATATATGCAAGAAAATGAAACTAGACCACCAACTTACACCATACACAAAAATAAACTCAAAATGGATAAAGGACTTAAATGTACGACAGGAAACCATAAAAATTCTAGAAGAATTCAAAGGCAACAAAATCTCAGACATATGCCGAAGCAATTTCTTCACTGATACAGCTCCTAGGGCAGTTGAAACTAAAGAGAAAATGAACAAATGGGACTACATCAAAATAAAAAGCTTCTGCACAGCAAAAGAAACCATCAACAAAACAACAAGAAAACCCACTGCGTGGGAAAACATATTTGCCAACGTCATATCCTGCCCTTTAAATATGGTTCCTGGATAATCCCTCCTCGCGGTGATCTCCGGAACTTAAACAGCTGTGGGGAGTGATTTAATGCCTGCACTACTCTAAGGGTATAAATCACGCTCAGAGCGTTTACTATAAAGCTGTGGAAGTTATTGCTACTATACTGCAAAACGTAACATCAGACAGGAAAATAAAGAGAGGGTAAATTTTGTTGTGAAGGTTTTAAAGTGATGCGTTGCTTTTTCTTTGCACATTCTCTTTCTGTTTCTCATCATTTTTTTTCTTCTCTTTGCCTCTATTTCTTCCCTTCCTCCAGCACGCCCCGCAAAGTGCCTCTGGGTTTAGTTTCAAGTATGGCATTCCCACGGATAGCACCCAGGGTCTTTCTGGGCCAGAGAATGTTTATACCATAATGCTCCCAGGCCTTGGGATCTCCTTGTGCTACCTTGCTTAAGCCTCACAACAATATTTGAAAGGTTCATTATTGTCTTCATCTCCAACAGAGGGCATTTAATCTGGATAAAATCACAGGACTGGCTGGTGGTTTGATCCTGAGCATTTCTCTTTCTCCTTCTTCATGATGCCTGATGAGGTTTGGGTTGCCTGTTGACTGTGCCACCTAATCTCCGGTTCCTCAAAATGTGTTGCAAAACCCTTGCTTGGGAACCTTTAATGTCCCCTAATACAGTTGGTTCAGGCTCTTTACCATACATTTTGCCATATAAAACCTTAAGAATTCGGCATCAGTTTCTTTCTCCAAAGAACATCTTCCACTGGAGTCAAATGAGCCTCTCCTCTCCCCGTTCTCCTCGTTCTCCCATCCCTCCTCCCAGCTCTTCCTGCCCTTTTCACTCAGTCTGCATTCCCATAGTGAGGTGATGGGCCCTACTGGAGCACAGGTCAGAGGCATCTAACCCGGCCTGGAAGCTGGGGCCTCAGATATACTTTCCTGGGGGCATTTTCTAACTTGAAGGAGAAGTTGGAAGGAGCAAGTGGAGAGGAGGAAATGTGAGGGAGGCTGTTGGTCCAGCGGGTGAAAGAGCTGGCCCCATTGGGAGAGCTCCAGTTGGTTCCATTGCACAGAGAATATAAGGGCTCACATGGAGGAAGGTGAGGCGGGGGAGGTTGGCAGAGGCCAGAAATGAAAGGCTCTGCTTGCCATAAGGAATTTGAGCTTCATGCTTGAGGACATATCAAGTCCCACTCTTCTTTTGAAGCTCATATCCCCACTCAGATTTGCCCATGGCTGGGACAGCACTGATCTCCTCCATTGTTCCTCCCCAAATGCCAGCCACACGAATCTTCTTTACTGCATCCTGCTTCAGGGAAACTCCTGGAAGGCAGTGTGTCATGTCTTTTATCCTTGGTACCCATGGGTACGGAGTAGGGCTCAGTGGTGTTCTCTTGAATGACTGACTATGGGGAGAAGTTGGGAACAATGGAAAGCCCAAGTGAGAGAGGTTCTTCCTAGACTCTTTCTAATGATCATATTCTTGTTGAGGAGCCTGGAGTTGTGTGCAGTTGAATTTGAGAATGAGGGAGGAAGAAACCAGGGTGCTCTGTCTACCCCTTGCCTAGTGATTCTCAGCCTGACATAATGGAGACAGAGGATGTACTTTAAGATTGCTGGTGGGGAGGGGGCAACCATGGAGTCAACATTGTGGGTGCTGTAGTGGCTCCATTCACTATGTGATGAGGTCAGGTGCCAATTTCCTCATCTAATAATGATCAAGGTAGATGACTATCATCATTTTATCTCAACTCTTGAATTTTATATTCTACTAGAGGCCCAGCACATGAAATTCGTGCGTGGGTATGGTCCCTAGGCCTGGCCTGCAATCAGGGCCATCTTCCCCAGCTGCCCATAGCCAGCCCCACCCCCCGCCGCCACCCCCCCCTGGTTCCCTGTTCGCCATCAGATGATTGGTACCTGACGGCTGGGTGAAGGAACGGAGAGTTAGGCTGTTCCCGCCTGCTCACCAGCCCTGCCCCCGCAGCGGGTGGCCATCAGGCAATCAGAGCCTGCCAGCCAGGGAAAGGGACCAAGAGGTGGTCAGTGCGCCTCATAGTGACTGGTCCAGCAGTTGTTCTGGTTGTTCTGCCATTAGGGTCAATGTGCATATTGCCCTTTTATTATATAGGATTGTGTCATTGTGCATAAGACCGAGTTAAGAAAAGGTTTCTTGTTATAAAGACCTCCATTGTTCAGGATACTGCCTTCTGTGCAGAGCTCAGGGATTGGAAACCTGATTCTTTGCCTCAATTTTAGTGAATGCCTTCTTGTATCTATTCGGTGTTCTCCTCACCCTGACAGGTTTGTGTAGACTTTGATCACACATTTTCTTGTGAGTTTCTGATGCATTCATCCATCATATAATTTTATAGCATGCATACTGATTAGTATATCACACACCACAGGTAGAGTGCTTCAGTTTGATATATGATCTGTGAAATTTCCCAGAATAATACTGTAATACTTCATGTTCCTTATATCTTTGTAAGAGAATAGGGCACGTCAGAGACATTAAACTTTCAAGTAGTTTAGGCTGCTTTTTAAGGAATGGTTTTTAAATTTTATTACATTCTCTTCTGTTTAAGAAAAAGAAAAAAAAGCACCTGAGAATGCATATGTCCTCCCTGCCCTGTTAAATATAATTTTATACTTCATGATAAATGGCGACTATGATGAATATAAATGATTGTACCCTGGGCTGTGAAATAGCTATCAGGATGAGGCTTCTTGGGGCACATGGACTTTGTCCCCATGCTACATGGCACATATTGCCATGCTATATGCGCTTCTGATCTTTTTTCTTTTTTTTTTAGTATTTTTTTCTCTGCTTAGCTGTTAATTGTTACTGTTAGTAGGCTTGCTCTTAAAAGCCTCTCTCCTTCTAATTTTCTATGGATTAGGAAGCCAGGAACCTGAGCTTGTTGAATTATATGCTTTGGGTGAGGACCTCTGGGGAATCCCAAGAAATAAGGTAAATGAGCTGTAGCAGTGCATGAATTTTTAACATCTCACTGTATGCTCAGAACTCTAGTTCTGCTCAGCGCACCAGCAGGCAGGGCACGAAGCACCTTCCATCGCAGCATCTATTTGGAACTGTGCAAAATTGAAAACCTGGACAGTTTTTCTCCCAAGATTTCTCCAACTTTGGATTCATGTACTACATGTCCCTCTGACTTACTAGCATGTGTCTCCCTTCTCTGTAATACTGCCCTCAGCCTAACAGCAAGGGGCCATATCTTCATTTATACTTGGATAAAAACTGGTTTTAACCAAGTGGTGAGTATCCTTTGTATTTTTATTTTTAGACTTTTCTAGTTATTTAAGCCTTTGTCTCTCATCAAATATATATATTGGGCAAAATAAAATAGCTTATTTTTCTGCTTATCTTTTACTATATCCCTTGTCTTCCCTCCATGCCTCCTCTAAAGCAATGGAGATACAAATAGCATTGTCATTGGGCCCCTTCTCTTTGGTCTCCTCAACTGAGCTACCACCCTCTTCTCATTTGTCATGTGACCCTTGCCTCACTACCATGGCCACAGTTTTTATATTAACTGATTTAAATTTCTACTGCTTTGATCCCGCCAGACCCAGTCACCCACAGAAGGGACAGGAGCAGGGACATTGGCAAGGATCACCTGGGCAAAGGCACCTTAGGTGGGGAGAGAAACATGGGAGCAGCTTTCTTCTTTGTTCTCAGCAGTGGTCTAGGTAGTGGAAGCTGCTGGTTAAGTGAGGTACCTTAACCTGGTTTGTTCTTAACCTGAGGGCAGAGACTTTTGCTCTATAGTTTGCTACTGGGAATTTGTGAATCTCCTAAAATTTTAGACACATGTGCATTTGGCAGAGAAGGTACCCAGCTTCCAGAAGATTCCCAAGAGGTTCACATCCCAAAGGAGTTTAAGGACCACCACATTATATCAGACTGCTTAGCCCATGAGTACGAGTCTGTGATGTACTGGGGAGGCAAGTATCCTGTTGGGTAGAATTATAGACTGGCTGTCAAATGGATTGTTAGCACAGTGGTAAGGAGTTCAGGTGGCCTGGGTATAGTCAGAACTTCACCACTTACTAGCTAACTGAGCTTGGGGAAGTTACTTAAACACTCTGTGCCTAAATTTCCTCACCAATAAAATGAGAATAATAGTATCAACCTCAAAGGGTTGTAATGAGAATTAAAGGAGTTAACATAAGTAAAGCTCAAAAAAATGACCAACCCACATTTAATGTCAACTCTTTTTATTATTCTGCTTTTTTTACTTAAAAATATATTGTAGTTACTTTATTAGTTTACTAAGTATGCATTGAGCACAAAATTATGATGGAATAGTTTGAAAGTCAATTAATTCTGAACATTAGGCTATTTTCCATGTTTGAGCAGTATAAATAATGGTTTAATGAGCATCTCTCTATATAAATATTTCACCACATCTTTGGTTTTATTCCCCCTAAGGATAAATTCAAGAAGTTGAATTAATGAGCAATGAAAACTTTCATGGCTCTTGGTATATATAGTTAAGTTGCTTCCCAGACGGTTGTGTTGGTCTCTATTCCCATCATTATTTTGTCTTCTATTCCCATCAGTCTAGGAGAGCATCCATCCCCCCTCCTCACAATGCAATTGAGCACTTCTTTTGTTGGTCTGCTTGGCTTTTATTTTTTTCTACTCCTCCTCCCTTCCACACTTTGGGTTTGTAAGTTATCTATTTCTATTATCTTACATGTTATTTTCTAAATGTTTATATGGATGCATTACTAGCAGATTTTCCTAGAGTCAAAAATCAGTCACTCTCTCTATTTTCATCCAGGACAAGGAAGGAAAGAATGCTTTAATGTCTCTCTGAACTTACCCATCTTTAAATTCATTCTTTCAAAAATGTGCTGATAGGGATTTTGATAGGGATTGCACAGAATCTGCATGTTGCTTTGGGCAGTATGAACATTTTAACAATATTAAGTACTCTAATCCATGAACAAAGAATATCTTTCCATTTATTTGTGTCTTCAATTTCTTCCACCAATATTTTAGAGTTTTCGCAGTATGAAAATCTTTCATTTCCTTAGTTAAATGTATTCCTAAGTATTTAATTTCTGGGGTGCTATTTTAAATGGGATTATTTTATTAATTTCTCTTACTGATAGTTTATTAGTGTATAGAAATGCAACTGATTTTTATATGAATTTTTTATCCTACAAATTTGCTGAATTTGTGTGTTCTAACAGTTTTTTGGTGGCGTCTTTAATGTATATAATATGTCGCCTTCAGAGACTCTGTACCCCACCCCCATGGATTTAAATGAAAGCCCCATTTTATGTCATGCCCAATAATAAGCAGACAGAATTTTCTTTATTCCTGTTACAATGAGAATTTCCCCATTTTCCAGCTCCTCGTTTTATGTGGGGAGACAGTTCTAGTTTTAGTCTCAAGACCTTGGCTTCCATCATATTGTCATAGAAGAATTAACACTCTGGCCCCTAAGAGATGGATCTGGTTCAATTGCTCTGTAACACTTCCAACCCCTCATCCCTTTGATGATTCTTGCTTCATTGTGAGTACTAGAAATTTCTTATTTCTGACTTCAGCTATGAATTAACATTTTAAAATTATGTTTATCCCACATTTCTGTTTCGTTGGGGAAAGGGTGCTGTTTCCTGCCTCCAGCCTATTCTACCATCATAAGCAGAATTTCTAACATATAAATATTTGTATATTTGTTTTATGTTTATTTACTGTAAGGTTTTCATTTTCTTGGATCGCAAGCATACAATCACATATTCTAAAAATACTGATAAATTTCTTTATTTTTATCAACAACTTTTACATCTTCACTTCTGCCTATGGATTCTGTAATAGACTGCTAGCAGTGTGTCAAATTCTTCCACTATACCTGGATTTTATCAATCCTCAATAGATTGCATTTTATAAGTACTACTAGAGGCCTGGTGCACAAAAATTCGTGCACCCAGAGGGAGATTGCATTTTATAAGTACTACTAGAGGCCTGGTGCACCCAGAGGGGTCCCTCAGCCCGGCCTGCATCCTCTCATAGTCTGGGACCCCTCGGGGGATGTCTGACTAAAGACTTAGGCCCACAGCCCACAGGAAGTGGGCCTAAGCAGTTATCGGACATCCTTAGCACTGCTGCAGAGGTGGGAGAGGCTCCCGCCACTGCCGCAGCACTGGCCAGCCATGAGCCGGCTTCTGGCTGAGTGGCGCTCCCCCTGTGGAAGCACACTGACCACCAAAGGCAGCTCCTGCATTGAGCGTCTGTCCCCTGGTGGTCAGTGCGTGTCATAGCAACCAGTTCTCAGTCGTTCTGCCATTAGGGTCAATTTGCATATTATCTTTTTATTATATAGATATTGTGCATTTTATCTGAAGCATTGGTTATAGCTTTTATCTCTATAAAATAATGCTTTTAAAAATGTTTTTTATTGATTTCAGAGAGGAAGGGAGAGGGAGAGAAAAATGGAAACATCTATGATGAGAGAGAAACATTGATCTTCTATCTCCTGCACACCCCCTACTGGGGATCAAGCCCCTATCCAGGGCATGTGTCCTGACCAGGAATGGAATCATGACCTCCTGCCTCTCTTCTCTTTCTTTGGTATTATCTGCTCTGCTTTTGATCGCCTTAATTGTTTTAAGCTTCTCTGTGTAATTTTGTGTTAGATGTTATTCTCATACGTTCCAATTGTTATGAATGGTGTTGTTACTGTTTAATGATTTTTATTTTTGTTATTTATATGTGGTTTTGTTTTGTTTGTTTGTCTTTGCTTCTTCACTTTTGCTGTATACATTTGTATGTATTTTCTATTTTTCTGGCAAAAATTTAAGAGATAAACTTTGTGCTATTAATTTTAATAATTGTTAGCTTAGATTTTTTTAAAGACAATATTAGACCTGTGTTAAATTAACTCTCACAGAAAAGACTAAATTAGTAATTTTGAAAACCATCTCTTGTGGAAGGTAAGAAATGGAATAGTGTTTCCTTTTACACTCTACCACTCTACTAGATTTGCCTCATAACTCTGTGGTCGTGGGTACCGTATTTGCTTTCCATTATCTTAAAAATAAATGTAATCATTTAATTCATTAAAAAATACCTTTTAGTAGTCAAAATTGACTATAACCATTTAGAGCAAACAATTAAGTTCATCTCTGCATCTTACTCATTTTTCTGCTCAGCACCTGTCCTTTTACCAAGAATTCTCCCTTCCAGACTCGTGTTTACCTGTGCTTCATTGTCTTGGCATAGCTTTTCCAGTGGCTTATTCAGGAAGAGGCCCTGATGGTTGGTGTGTTCAAGTAGACGACATGCTTTTGTTGTTCACACACGTGACAGAAGGCCTGACAATCCAGGCTCGGAGGCCTCAGCTCCAGGGTTCTGACGTGGTTGCTAGCCTGCTTTCTGGCACTTTGACTTGCTGTGTAGTCTGAGAACAACCTGATTTTGTTGTGGATTGTTTTCTGGGTGCCTTAACTTTTTTCTTCCGGATTTCTATAAGATTCCCTCCTGTTTTCCCTCTTTCCTTCTCCTCCTTTCAGATGCTGAAAAAGGAAACTCTTCCTTGTTGTGCTTAGGACTGGTTGTAATCCTGACCTTTTGTTATCTTGGAACATAATGTACTCTACATTTTCCAACCAGAGGATTTCTTGCTGTGAGGGAATACATCTTATATTGCTACATTTCCATTTATTCTCTTGTTGTTTCTTATTGAGCAATAGTGTTGTGCATGTTGTCCTCCTACCTGAGTAACCCCACTTCACCTCAGCTTCTGAAAGTTCCATGGATGCAGTTTTCTTTAGGATGTTTTTTGAAACTGAGAAATGAAAAATTTTAAGATGTTTATGTCACGTTTCTTGCAAAAAAAATCCCTACATTAGAGATAAAAATGGTGGTTCTTTGTCGGTTTTGCCTGGTTCACTGGCTGCACTCCGCTGTAGCTTCAGCTGTGACTCAGGCTCAGTTCAGCAGCTGGAGAGCAGCCCTCTATCTCCAAGTATACTTTAATCATAGGCTTCTGATTAGTATGGTGGTCACAGGGTTCCAAGAGAGGAAGGGCAAAAGGTTGCAAGGTCTATAGAAGCCTAGACTCAGGAACTCACATTCTAATGGTCAAAATCACCTGACCAGCCTGCCTCGAAAAGGTGCAGAAAGAAACTCTCTCTGGACTCTGGATGAGGGAAGCAACATGGTCACATTACAAAGGGAGGGAGAGGTCTCCTGAGATGGGAGGAATTTGTGATCATTAAACATCGAATCACAGAAGCAAGTCCTGTTCATTTTTGTATTCCTTATAGCACCAAGCAGACCATAAACAAGTGCCTAACAGATATTTGTTGAAGTGAAGGAAGAACTGAAATCTGTAAATCCAGATCTGATGTTCTCTTAAAAATGAACTTGGCATTTTCAGACACTTTCAAAGGCTTTTTTTTTTCTTATGATTTAGGAGGATTTCATTCCACATGATAAATGTAGCCAGAAAAATACTGATTTTTATCTTTTAATACTTGAAAACCCTAAAAACATGGTTTAGTTCAGTTAAAAGATTTTCGATTTGACAACTCTCCTGAATACAATATTCAGGCTATTGTTAAAAGTGAGCCAAAGTAGATCACTTTTTATTGAAGGCAAAAAAAAAAAGTTCACCCACATGAATCTATCTCATCATATAAGTCTGTGTAAATGGAACTATTAGATGTAGAGAGCACAAGAGAATTCAAAATGAGCCCTGTAAGGAAGAAACTACTTTTTTCTCTTTAGCTTAAAAAAAGGGGGAGGGGGAGCGTTATCTCTATATATTGCGATACATTTCATCTTGCAATACTCTAAATGACTTTACTTCCCAGCAATTTAAAATATGCTCAGTGTTGAGCATAAATATGTACAGATATCTGCACAGTTAGTGTTTTTATTGTGATGATGATGCTCTATTGCAGTGATGGCGAACCTTTTGAGCTCGGCGTGTCAGCATTTTGAAAAACCCTAACTTAACTCTGGTGCCGTGTCACATATAGAAATTTTTTGATATTTGCAACCATAGTAAAACAAAGACTTATATTTTTGATATTTATTTTATATATTTAAATGCCATTTAACAAAGAAAAATCAACCAAAAAAATGAGTTCGCGTGTCACCTCTGACATGCGTGTCATAGGTTCGCCATCACTGCTCTATTGTGTAAGATCCAGAACCTTAATTTACATCTCCACTTCTCAATGGATAGAACAGTGAACAGGAAATTTCCAACCGCTTCGAGAATTATTTGTAATGTAAATATTTTCTCTCCTCAATAAGCTCTTTAAGGTCAAAGACCATAGATTGTCCACTTTCTCATGTCTAGCTCAGAGCACTGCATGTAGTTGGCCCCTCCATATGAAAGCTGAATTAAATCACATTGAGCTTCTAGTTTCCGTTCTAACAATGACTTACACGTTTCAACTTTCCTGTATGATTTTGTTGTTACATACACATTGGAAAAAATTGTCTTCAGATACTTTCTAAGGCATTTTTCTCTTCATCATTTAAAGGGGTTCACAACAGAATTGGACCACCGAACCCACACCTAAGTGACCTTGCTCTTGTGGCAGGATGAGTTCAGTGGCTTCCCCCAAACCGTCAGCATGTACAACTACTTAAATTAGTAGCGTGGGATTCGCCTTCTCTAAGCATTCACCAGGCCATCCCTGTCTTGATCAATCTGCACAGATTCAATAGTATCCAGCAGGTGCCTGCCACCAGGAGGAGGGAAAAGACAAGTCCTTGTCCTCAAGATATGTGTACTTTCATTGAGAAAAGAATAATTATTAAATAATAGTAATCCTAGTAATTCTAATAGCAGCTACTATGTCTTGCACACCTACTCTTCGTCAAGAACTTTACATTCAGTATCTCCATTCTCCCAAAACATTGCAAGTTAGACAATTATTACGCCTAATTGGCAGGTAGGGAAACAGGCTCAGGGAGTTTTGTGAACCTGCCTGATGCCTTAACTCGAGTAAATATGGTAAGGCAGGGATTCCAACTCAAATTCAGTGTCAAAGGCCATGCTCTGTCTGGGCTGCCTTCCTATCCAGGGAAAGCTGGATCAGGGCACGGCTGAAAACCTTGAAAGTACCCAAACTGGAGGTGTGGGATCCAGCTAACAGTGAGGAGGAGAGATAAACCATTGTTACCTGCCCTAAAAGGGCATGTTTTGTGGTTTAGGTGGAGATTAAGCTTGAATCGGAAGGTGGGGGTCGACTTGGACACGCAGAATGGGCAGGATTAACAGGGCAAGTCAAAGCTGGGTCAAGGTGGGCGCGTTGTCCTATCAGCTTGCCCGTTACCCCCTTCTACTTTGTCCTGGCCAGCCTTGCTCTTTTATATCACCTCCCTGATCTCCACCCGAGAACTCTTTCCTTCCTCTATTCAATGCAGCTTACAACTCCATTACTCCATCAGGCCTCCTTCCGGACTGCACATTCCCCAAAACCTCGGAAGGTCTCCAGCATGCGTGTTCATTTCTAATCTGCCTTCCACGGATGTCTGTGTGCCTCTAATGTGTGTTTTCCTGTTTTCCCACTTATGCTGGTTGTCTCTCGGCAGGAGGTGAGTCTCCTGGAAACACAGATTTGTCTTTTGTCATTAACGCTCCTCCATCCTCACCCTGCACTGTTTACACTCGGTATTTGGCAACTGGTACCGCCAGACTCACTCAGGCTTGTTGTGAGGAATAAATTAAGGCAATAAAAATAATAAATGGCAACCCACGAAAGCTTTGCAGAATGGTGCACTGTGTCTAAAATAGAATATTCATGATTGTGTCTGCAAGTTAGACCTGTGCATTCTTTTACTTTTTGTCTTTATTTCTATTCTAAAAAAATTTTTTGTCCCTCCCTTTTGACAATTTTATATTTTATCATTCATTTTCCCCAATTATTTTCTTCTAATGATTTTCTTTATTTTAATTTAATTTTTATTTTACCGAGGTAATGATATAAATAGTTTCAAAAGTTAAATACCAACAGCCTTTGAACAGAGGCAGCATCTCCCTATCTTTCCCTACCTCTTTTATTCCCTTGTTCAGAGATAAATGATTTCAAACCTTTTAACTATACCTACTGGTATCTACTTGGATATTCTCAGCTGACATGCATATGCAGCTATTTGTTAATTATTTTACTTTTAGTAGCTATTTAGTAATCCTATGAAAGCTTAATCATACCTTGCACATAAATTTTCCTTCTTTCCAAACTCACAAAATATTTAAAGCATAATTTGGGGCAAAATCAATATTTAGTGTTTATATTATTATAACAATATGAATAGTATTCATAGCTGAGCCATATTTAAAAACTGATTATATTTTTAAAGGTTTTTTAAAAACAGTAATAAACGATGATGACATTTTCTTCCTTACACAACATTTTGTTATCCCTTAAGTTAATAATTGCTTTTATAAGAATGTACTTGATGTTGTATGCACCCAGTCCTGCCCTTAGGCCTAGGCAGCAAGGTCCTTTGCCCTTGGCCATGAGCTTTAGAGTCTGGCTTTCCCCGCTCCTCACCCCTCCATGTCACGGGATCCATAGAGGCCAAGGGGACTGGGTCATGCCCACCTGGAACCTGGGCCACTCTGCCCTCCTGGACCTTGTTTGGAACCCTGGACTCCAGAATTCACTGCTCAGATGGTCCCAAGTCCCTTTCAGTCCTTCCTTACAAAGGCAGATGGTGCTACTGTTGTACACACTCTGAGGCTAAGGGCTGACCAAGAAGTAGGTGTTGTAGGGATGTCCACAGACTTGTGCCAGACCTGTGGTGGTAGAGAAAGGAGCCAGGGGCAGGAGGAGGGGCTTGTGGGCTGGAGGCTCCATCATACTCTTGGCCTGGTCTACAAATGCTAGATGCCAATGTGTGTGTGTGCACCTATTATCATTCACCCCCAACAAATGACTGGATTAAATCTCCTATTGGTTCCTTAAACATAACTGCTAATATCTCTGTCTCTCTCTTTTTTTTTTTTTGAAAAGTCCCTCCTTTCACAGTTATCTCAAGCACTAGCCTCCCTGCAAGCTGTCATCCATCACCTCTCCTTTCTTTGCTTTTTGGAGACCCCTCACCCCTTGCTTTTCCTTTGTGTGTGTTGTCTCTGCTATTTTCTGGATCCCTGTTCCTCTTCCTTCTTGGTTTATTTCATTGTTTCATTGAGAGGGCCCATGGGAGATACATTGGAGCTTGAAAATATTATATTTCATCTTCACACTAAGCTTGATATCAAATTTGTAGATCGGGAATTGTTTCCCTTCAGAATTTTGAAACTATGGCTTTATTGTCTTCAAGCTTCCAGTAGTGCTGCTAAATCCAATAATATTTTAATCATTGGTTCCTCACACAGAATCCATTTCTTCTCTCCTGGAGCCTCTCTCGGGAGAGAATTCCTGGCGTTCTGTGATTTCATATTGATGTGTTTGGTCTAGGTCTTTTTTATTTACTCAGTTGAACACTCAATGAGCCCATGCAGTCTGAAAATTCATGTGCTTAAGGCCAGGGAAACTTTCTTATTTTATTATTATTTGGTTGTTGTTAAATCCCCTCCTTTTTTCTCTGATTGTTATTTATGTAACTCCTGTTATTTGAATATTTGATTTACAGGAGTTAACTTTAAAAATATTTTTACCCTTTTCTTCCACATTTTATATTTGTCTTTTAATTTTTTTGATATTTCCTTGAACATTCTGAATATAATCCTTTTCTGCATTTCTCACTTATGACAGCACCCTTTCTCTTAAGAGTACTCTTGATTGTTGCTGTTAATAGCATCTTACGCCTTTATTCTCCCAGATGCAGCATTTTTATAGTCTCTGGGAGAGAATTCCTGGCGTTCTGTGATTTCATATTGATGTGTTTGGTCTAGGTCTTTTTTATTTACTCAGTTGAACACTCAATGAGCCCATGCAATCTGAAAATTCATGTGGTTAAGGCCAGGGAAACTTTCTTATTATTATTTTGTTATTGTTAAATCCCCTCCTTTTTTCTCTGATTTTTATTTATGTAACTCCTGTTATTTGAATATTTGATTTACAGAAGTTAACTTTAAATTTTTTTTTACTCTTTTCTTCCACATTTCATATTTGTCTTTTAATTTTTTTGAGATTTCCTTGAACATTCTGAATATAATCCCTTTCTGCATTTCTCACTTATGACAGCACCCTTTCTCTTAAGAGTACTCTTGATTGTTGCTGTTAATAGCATCTTACTCCTTTATTCTCCCAGATGCAGCATTTTTATACTCTCTCTGAGGATAAGATTATAATTCTCCTTCTTGCGTTGTCTTATTTTCTGCTTGTTTGTTTCCTCATTTGTCGCCAATCCTTGGCCAAGTCATCCTTAAGAGTGGGGACACTAAAGACCTATTTGGAAGTTCTGCATGCGAGGGGGATGGCTGATGGTGGCACAACAAGGTGGCAAGCTGTCTTTTGCCCTGAAGGACTCCCAAATCTCAGTATCTATGGGTCCTTTTTCCTGAGCAGATCAGCAAGTCCTCCCAATCTCCTGCCAGGGATAAGGGTGGTTGCCAGCTCTCTGGGAGCTGGGTGGGGAGCGGGGGCTGTTGGTTTTGCAGTTTCAGAAACACACTTTTCCCTAACCCCCTGTTTGGCCCTTGGCCCTGGACTGAGCTGGGCTGGGCTCCCTGCAGCCCCTCTCTGTTTCAACCCCCAGAGAGTCAACTGTTCCTCCTCTAGTGAGTGGGCACCTGAGTATCTAACTGTTCCCTTAAACCAGTGGTTCTCAACCTTCCTAATGCCGTGACCCTTTAATACAGTTCCTCATGTTGTGGTGACCCCCAACCATAAAATTATTTTCGTTGCTACTTCATAACTGTAATTTTGCTACTGTTATGAATCGTAATGTAAATATCTGATATGCAGGATGTATTTTCATTGTTACAAATTGAACATAATCACAAATTGTGATTCATCACAAAAACAATATGTAATTATATATGTGTTTTCCGATGGTCTTAGGCGACCCCTGTGAAAGGGTCGTTCGACCCCCAAAGGGGTCATGACCCACAGGTTGAGAACTGCTGCCTTAAACACATTCCATGGATGTTCCTGGTTTTAGCCGCCTGTCCCTGCCTTCAGAGGAGACTTTATCTCCTGAGCATTTCCAGGAGTTTGTGGTGCAAACTGACTTGCTTCTTGCTGGCTCTCTCTCTTCCTCTGGCCTGCACATCAGCAGCCACTGGTCCACCTGCTTGCCAACTTCCACAATTTGTTGATAGCTCTCATTTGTTCCCATATGTTCTTTTTGCTTATACATTTTTAAAAAGTCTTTTACTCTTATGTAAATGGGCTTTGTTTATTGAGACTTAAATCAACACCTTTTTTAGAATTCATTTTTCAATTACAGTTGACATACAAATGTAGAAGAAATAAACGCCTATGTTCAATATGCCATGTTTAACTGGAAGTTCTACCAACATTATTTAGTTTTATTCATATAGTTTCTCTATACTTTCCTGTAAGTCTATTATTGATAATGTGAGCTTTAAAATACCTATGAATTGTCTTTTATGCCATGAAAGTTTTTGAGTCAATTTAGTTTCCTATGCATTTACTAATTATATTTTTATTACACTGCTTAGGGAGCCAAAAAATTTTTTAAATGCATTTAAAATTAGGGCAAGAATAAAATATAGAAACATTTGAAGGTTTAATTCAGTATCTACATATCCAGTGACAAATCGGTAAGCATCATAGTAAGAACGAATTACAATCAGAAAACTTCTTTAGAAATCAAAGCCCAGTCATCTAATTGTGACATTTAACAGAGTCCTGTAAAGATCTCAGTGATAAGAGATGTTGATGCATAAAGACATGACTAACTGGAGCCTGCAAGAAAAAAATAAAACAGAAAATAAACTTTGGGATTAATTATTAATTAGAAACCTTGAGTTTCAAAACTAACAAATGCAACAACAGCTTAACAGTTTTACCAAGTGCTTACTGTGTGACAATAAATATGTTGTCAAAGAAACAAACAAATCTGGACTTAGTAAAATGAGACTTTATTCAAGATTATTGCAAAGGAAAGAAATATTTTTTATAATTCTATCTATATAAATTTAAGTTACTTATGTTTCTTATTTCAAATTTTGCATAATGCTGAAGCCAGTCAAAAAAAATCAAACGCACACACTGCCAGGTAATTAAATGAGTTGCTTTCTTTCTTTTTAAACAAATTTGTACAGAAAAAGAAAAAATCCTGGGTCATGGTCTGCACCATGCAGCCACCCCGTCCAGTCTGCAGGAAGCCACTGGAGCCCATGACAGGCAGAGCTAGGGCGGGCAGCTCTGCAGAAGTAACTCCTACTCACAGATGACATGCGCTGTGGGGAAATCTTGAGTTCCCTTGAGTTCCACTATTGCATTAGGGAGAGGAGGATTATTACAACAGGGAGAACACTCTGAACATAAGATCAGCAAGTGTCTGAGGCTTCGGCAAAATGAGTTTTCTTTCACAGGGAGGAGTAAACAGGCTAGAAAGAACAGGTTGTGGGAAGGATTAAAAATGTCAGGATGGCCCGAGCTGGTTTGGCTCAGTGGATAGTGTGCAGACCCACAGACTGAAGAGTCCTGGGTTTGATTCTGATCAAGGGCAGGTGCCTCAGTTGCAGACTCGATTCTCGGCCGTGGTTGGGGCGCATGTGGGAGGCAACCAATGGGTGTGAGACACATCAATGTTTTTCTCAGTCTCTCTCCCTCCCTTCCATTCTCTCTCTCTCTCTCAAAAGGAAAAAGGGTGTCAGGATGCACAGATCAGAGAATGCTTTATCCTGAGACCAGGTGAGGATGAGCCGACATTCAGGGCCAAGGAGAAGGAGAGATTCTTAACCAAATGTGGTTAACAAGCATTTTTCTCCCATTGATCATTGGGGACCAGCAGTGCAGCGAACAATAAGGAATGGGGAGTTGGAGGGTCCTGTCTGGCCTTGTCACAGGTGGACAAAGGAGGGGGCATCTGTGGGAGTCTGACCTAAGCCATCTGGGAAGTGTGGCTTTTACGGTCTGCCCTGCTTCCTGGAACACAAAGGCTGGGAGATTTCTTAGCCTTTGCTGTTTTCCAGGATCACAGGGATCAATCAGGTAAATTTCCACACGGTCAATCGAAATCAGCAAGATGGCTCCCCCTGAAAAACTAAGCGGCTCATGAGGGCAATAACCGAGTAAAGTATTTCAGTCCATTGTAGTAAGTGCGTGATAAATAAATATGCAGGTTGCCATGGCAGCGCAGTTGAGGCACCTTGTGCCGGGGGAGGGGCAGGCAGCAGTAGCTGCATTGGGTCTGAGCGACGGCCAGGATCTAGCCGGGTGGAACCCATCAGTTTTGAACCAGGAAAGCTCGGCCGAGATCCCCAAGGCAAATGTGCTTTTTTTGTGAACTTCATGCAGCAAAGCTTATGCTCACGTGAACGAGGGGAAATCGTTTTTTTTGGTTGAGGAGAGATTTTTCTTCTTCCTTCGGGGTGGCATAACGATTTTCTCAGGGTAGGAGTCTATTTGTAAATATGTGGTCAAAACCTAGGTAATACATGTGATTTTATCTAGAGTATATTTTCCAGTTTAAGGCTTTTGTTGTCTCCCAGCATCAAACTACATATTCTAAAATGTGCCAGCTCTTACCTTTCTCTTTCTGAGAAACAGGCTGAGCCAAAGGACATTTCTCCTCCCACATTCCAGACAGGCAGCAGGGCCCCCCCGGGCAGAGAGCAGGCCTCCCAGGAGGGCAGGCCTCGCCCTGGGTCTGGTGTTCCTGTCCCAATGACTTGTGGGAGGGAAACCTGTCTGTGTGTCAGAACGTAACCCATAACCCTTAGGCATACCCAGTGTGATGCCCGAGGGACACCTTAGGAGGGTCAGGGGTCAGGGTCAGGGTCAGGGTCAGGGTGCAGGTGGACACTATCTGAGAGAAATCAGAGTAGGAATCAGAGAGGAAACAAGAGGGTAACAGAGGCTCCTGCACGCCTTCTGGACCCTCTTCCTGTTCTGAGCCACCCAGAGATGCCCCCAGCAGTGGAGTTGCTCTTGACATCATTCAAACTCCCTTTCAAAGGATAAAGTCTCCATCTTATCATGGTGGTCACATATCAAATATCAAATCACTATGCTGTACAACTGAAACTAATATACTGTATATCAACTGTCCTTTAATTTTTAAAAAAATCATATTCTTCCATAAGCAGCAGATTTTCCAAGGAGCAGGCGCATTGGTGCCTCTCCTTCCCAGTGTGGGAACTGAGGTCCAGGCGTGGGAACCACGCAAAGGGACCTCTGCTCCGATTTCACGCTTCCTCTGCCTGGCGGAGACCCTGCCTGCTTGCTGGCGTGTTCAGACCCAGTGTCAAAGCATAGAGGGAGGCAAGGTGTAATCTACAGCCAGCTCACCCCTCCCATTCTCCCAGAGGCTGGTGGGGAAAGGAAGTGGGGTGTGTGTGTGTGTGTGTGTGTGTGTTTATTCTGAGGGGCCGCGGATGCTTTGAAGATAGGGGAGCCGAGGGTGCTGGAGTGGCTCCCTAGAGCAGTGATGGTGAACCTTTTGAGCTCGGCATGTCAGCATTTTGAAAAACCCTAACTTAACTCTGGTGCCGTGTCACATATAGAATTTTTTTGATATTTGCAACCATAGTAAAACAAAGATGTATATTTTTGATATTTATTTTATATATTTAAATGCCATTTGACAAAGAAAAATCAACCAAAAAAATGAGTTTGCGCATCATCTCTGACACACGTGTCATAGGTCCGCCATCACTGCCCTAGAGCATGACTCATCAAGAGGGTCCTTGAAGACTGGGGGACATTGTACCTATTGCCGCTCCTGGGCTGGGGTGCCCAGCACGAGCTGCCATAATGGGCCCTCTCGACTCTCTCATCCTCTGTAAGTGGAAACAGGGCACATGGTGACCCAGGGAAAATGTGCATCAGACCTCTTTCCCCCATAGCAACCCGAGCACTTTGCATAGTGAACAGAACCAAGTGGACAGAGCAGAAAGGCAGATGGCCTAGGCGTCGCCTCTGAGGCCGTAGAAATTTTGCTTAGGATGCAAGAGATCGTTATATTCAAGCAACTAAGAAACAGGCTGACACCTGACCTCCCATGGGCAGTTGTCAGCCCTGGGTGAGGTACTGAAGTGGCCCAGCTCCAGCTATCACCTGTGTCCTATGTCCCAGCAAGGTCATCCTGCCACTGTCTCTCACAGGGCATCAACCGAGGGGCCCAGTGCCCCCAGCATGATTGAAAGGTGCCTCACCAAACTGATGTTTGGCCTGTATCTCATAGCGAACAGGAATTCAAAAGCATAGATGTCAGGCAAGCTGATGGAAGGTTAAAAAAAAATAGGCGCTTCTAATTTTCTAGCAGCGCTGATACATTTCTAGTTTGGGCGAATTTCCATATTGAATTGTTGATTGCAATCTGAAATTTTGTTTCTGAGAAATATTTTTTTAACTGATTCAATAGTTTTAAGACTCTATGGTAGAATATTTTCAGGTTGACTGTATTGGGAGTGAGAAGACAATTTGTGTTTCCTGGATTTTGCTTTGTTTTTGTTTTACGTCGACCATTCTGTCAGCGCAGTGTGGTTGATGGAAAAAACGTTCAAATCTCTAGAGAATTTTTATGCGTTTACTTGAGCCAAGCTGATGACAATTTCCAGGAAGCAAAATCTCAAGGGACCGAGAAAATGCTCCAGAGAATGGCAGTTTTGCACCTTATTTTATATATTAGAATCAAAGGAGGAGCCTTCAGGGATTACATGAAATCCATTGGCGATAGATCAGGGAGGCGGGAGAAAGCAAAGCAGCAGGGGTGATCTCTGGGGTTGGGTAAAAGGTACAATGAATAGGCACACACTTCTTTTACACTGGTGGTCAGTGAGCAGCTAGCAATGACCAGAGGTTTTGTGGTCTCTGCTCCGGTGCGGTGAGGGGTCTTGAAAGGGAAAATTACCCTGACATTCCAAAGTATGTTATCGTAGATGCAAAAAGATAATAGGCTCAGTTAAGGTAAAGATTGACCTTTGTCAGGGAAGATACCGGCCTAACACATGACTACCTGCCATGACTGGCTTTTAGATGGGAAGTTTTAATTGCAGACCATCCTATGTGGTTACTTTCGGTCTCTGAGTCTGTAACGCCGCCACGCAGGCCTCCCTGAGCTTGGCAGGTTTGGTACGTGGCCCCTTTTTCATCCATAGTGTAAACATCACGGGCAGGATACAGGCGCTGAAGATAATGGCCTTCTCTTAAGAGTATTGTTGATAAAAACATGTACCTTTAAAGTGCACCAGAAAGAAAAAAGTATGTCTGGTAGGTAAGCAATAGAAAACGTCTCCCTTTCAGCCTGGTGATTGCTGTGGCGTTTTTCATACGTAGTCACCACAACAGAATGAATTCTCCTCCACACGCTGATGAGTCCATCATTCTGTTTAGAGGGAACCAGGTCTGAAAATTGCGCCGGGACTGAAATTGGATGGAAGCCCGAAGCTGTTAAAGATAATAGACGTGTGTTAAAACCCAGAAATGAAAGACGCGGTCCTCTGCTCCGCACTCATCGTCCTCCCTAGCCATTTTCCACACACACAATGCATTTGTAGCGGGCTGCCCATTCTCTTTGAGGGCGTTTGTGAACATGCATGCTCCAAATCAGAGGCCTGGCTCCCTGGCCGGGGAGCTCACATCCATGCTCATTTCCTCCAGCATCTATCAGGAGGCCCCTAGTCAATTCCACACCCACCATCTGGTACTGTTCTGGGGGCCAGCTCTTTCAAGCTGTATCTCCGTGAAAGGCAATCCACATGGATTTACACACACACATACACTCCAGAGACAGCCTAGCAGTATTTTCTACCTTTTAAGGCTGGAGGGGAAAGCCAAAGTTGTGTTAGCAGATTGGAGTAGAGTTACCAAAATCTAACTGATGGCTTTGAAGGGAATTTTTAGAAGCCTTGGGTGTGAATCAGCTCAGATATCTTTCAACAGGTGAATGGTTAAACAAACTGATACATCCATACTATTGAATACTATTCAGCAATGAAAACACACACACAACAATGCACAACTATATATTAATGACTTGGATGAATCTGCAGGTAATTTTGCTGAATGAAAGAAAGTGAATCCCAAAAGGTTACTTAACATAATGTTCTGTTTATATAACATGTTTTGAAATGACAACATTTTAGAAATGAAGGACAGATTAGTGGTTGCCAGGTTTTAGGGATGGAAGGAGGGAATTATAAAAGGGCAACATGCAGGATCCTTGTTGGTTCAGTATCTTGACTGGAATGATGGACACACCAACCTATGCACCTGATAACATTGTATAGAACTACTAGAGGCCCAGTGCACAAAAATTCGTGCACTCAGGTGGGTCACTCAGCCCAGCCTACGCCCTCTTGCAGTCTGGGACCCTTCGGGGGATGTCCACCTGCCAGGTTAGGCCTGCTCCCCACGGGAAGTGGGCCTAAGCTGCAGTTGGACATCCTTAGTGCTGCTGAGGAGGTGGGAGAGGCTCCCACCACTGCCACTGTGCTCGTAGCCGTCAGCCCGGCTTGTGGCTGAGCGGAGCGCCCCCTGTGGAAGCGCAGTGACCACCAGGGGGCAGCTCCTGTGTTGAGCATCTGCCCCCTGGTGGTCAGTGCGCATCATAGCGACTGGTTTTTCCCAGTCATTCTGCCATTAGGGCAATTTGCATATTACCTTTTTATTATATAGGATATACACACATCCGTACATACACACAAACAAATGACTACAACTAGCTCAAATTTTAAAGATTCCATTCTTCCCTTTTTCTTATAAATATGGAGTTGTCTTCATATCCACCAGTACCCACAGCAAATCCTTCTTGGCATAAGTTTCTGCTAAGTTTTAAGAAACCCTTCCACTCTTTCTCAGCAAGAGCTCTTGCAGAAACCCTCAATTTGTCAGACTTGGCAATGAAATCAAGCCTATTGGCATCATTATATAAGTTATTCTCTCCGTAAATATTTAATCTGACTCTAAACAAGCCAATGGACTTCACTCCAGTTCAAAAGAGGAACAATTAAATGGCATAAAGAGAAAACAACAGACCAGTGTATGGTGTAGAACATTTTACAGAACAAATGGCATGGAAATCATGAAAAAAAAAATTGATGGATAGAACTTTCTGTCAATTTACTTCCACCTGTACACACATATGCATATATATACATATGGCAGATAAAGCAGCTATGCAAAATGTTGACAATTGTTGAATCAGATAATGGGCATATCATTGTAATATTCTTTCAACTTTTCTATTTGCCTGGACATTTTCTTAACAAAGCGTCGGTGGGAAACACACTCTGCTGACCTTCTGGGGATTGGATGATCTTTCAGCTTCCTTCCCACTATGATATTCAGACACGAAAGTTCAAATCTTGGCTCTGATATTTATTAGCTGTGTCCTCTGGGCCTCGTTTGTTCTCATGTATAAAGATGAAGGCTTTGCAACAGTTCTAAAACTCTATCTTAAGGTCACCAGAAAAGTTGATTCTAAATCTCTCAGTAATACATTCACATCATGAACAAGCCTTACTGCCAGCACATCTGTCTTCCAAGTTTCAAACAGTAATTTAAAAACTTGCACCCTGGCTGGTTTGGCTCAGTGGATAGAGCTTTGGCCTGCAGACTGAGGGATCCCAGGTTTGACTCTGGTTAAGGGCACATGCTCAGATTTCAGGCTCAATCCCCAGTAGGGGGTGTGCAGGAGGCAGCCGATCAATGATTCTAATCATTGATGTGTCTGTCTCTCTCTCCCTCTCCCTTCCTCTCTGAAATCAATAAAAATATATTTTTTAAAAATCTGTCTTTAAAATAAAACAAAATATTCCCTTTTTCTGGACCCTGAAAAGAGAGAATGGGGGGGGGGAGGTATTTTTCAAATACTTGAAAAACATTCTTTGTTTGCCCCTCTCCTACCTCCTTTTCTAAGCAGGTCATTTCCAGCAAGTCAAATCAATACTTAATTACATTGTATACTGTGTGCTGTTGTACATACTGTGTGCAAGCCTCTTTAGCCTTTCCCTGATCAATATTGAGTCATATTTGACTTTCCTCTGTATTCTTCCCAAAGTCTGTCAGCCCAAGGTCTAGCCAATTTGCTCCTATTGCTCTGAGCTGCTCCACTGGTATGTCTTATCCAAGGATAAGTCCTGAATTCAATCAGCATTCCAAACATGACACCATCATTCCCCTTCTGAACTATAAAGCTGAACAAAGATTTGGGCCAACAGGTGTGCTTAGCTGTAATACAAAGCCCAGCTTTGGGAGCAGAAAACTGAGTATTTCTCCCTTTGCATGTTCTGCGAGTCTCAGAGCTGTGACAGGCACACTGAACTGAGGAGTCCGGAACATTGTTACTACTGGGCAACTACTGCTCATGTGGTTCCATTGAGCTTTTCTGGACCTGAACTTCATTAGTTTACGTAGGAAGTGACCAGCATTTGGGATGGGATCTTATTTGGGGGGCTGCACTGCACATGGCAGGGTATTTAGCACGACAGGCCTCTGTCCAACAAATGACGATGCATTCTCCAAATCCTGTGAAACCCAGTGATGACCCCCGTGCCATACACACATTACCAGGTGTCCCACAGATGGGGAGAAGGGATCCCACCTTCAATGGAGAACCACGTGTAATCACAAAGCTTTCTGCCAGCTCTCAGTTGTCTCCTTCTCTCTGAATTATAAACCCATTCTGGGGGAACCGGCCTTCCTGCTAATCCACCCTCCCTCCCTGCTTCCTCAGTCCTCAGGCTTTCACCAGCCAGCAATGACTGGCAGTATTTACGTGTTGCCTCGGGTTGCAGAGAATGATGTAGGTTGTAAAGTACCATCCCCGATTGGGTGAAAGAGACAGAAAGTTCCACTTCTTTCCTCTGGAGTTGTTCTGTTGAGGAAAACCCTCCTTGTGCCTTGGTTAATAGAAAAGGGTCTGGCAACGGCCCATCCCTTTGTAGAAATGAAGGATTAAAGCAAAAGGACAAATTTGAGATAGAACTTTCCAGAGCCTGAGCATCTAATCCACCCCCCCCACCCCTTTTCCTCTTTGGAAAACAAATGCCTGACCTTTCTAAGTAGTCCATTACAATCCCTGAGATTTTATTAGGATAAATTTAGGCAATGAAATCCTTCTACAGCAAAACTCCAAATTCTAAAATGTTATATTTTCTCTTTGTGTATTTATTATATTATATTATATATCTACACTAATAAAAGAGAAACATGGTAATTAGCGTACGACCGCTACCCTTTTCATTGGCTAATCAGTGAGTATATGCAAATTAACTGTCAGCCAAGATGGCGGCAGGCAGCCAGGCAGCTGAGAACAGGATGCTTGGTTGCCCCAGCGATAGAGGAAACCAAGGTTCCCGCCTGCAGCTGCAGGGCTCTGAGCTCCTGAAGCAACAGCTCCAAAAGATACAATGTTTCAATTATAGAAGCTAAAAGATGGCGGTTAATCTGCATACTCAGGCTCCAAGCAGTAGAGCGAAGCCAAACAGCCCTGAAGCC
>NW_005363502.1:526325-571687 GCF_000412655.1 Myotis brandtii | reverse complement strand
ACTGCGAGAGGGCACAGGCCGGGCTGGGGGACCCCCCTCCCCCCGCCCCCCGAGTGCACAAATTTTTGTGCACCGGGCCTCTAGTATATATATATATAATGCATTTTCTAAATTCTCTTCTGTATTCAGAGTAGGATATTTGGGACAGGTGTTAAAGATAGATATAAGTTGATGTTTTACAGTATCTCCTGCAGTGTAGCTCCTATTAAGTGGCGGCAATAAATAATAACCACTGGCTCTAATTGCTTCGAGGATTGCCAAGTGATAATCTCTGATGTAATTAAGTGAAAGAAACCAATGTTGTCTTTAATCACTTCCACAAAATAATTCCCCAGAGAGTTGTCGAGCCTCCTCTGGTAAAGTGACCTTGTAGGGCAAAGTGAGCCCTCCAAGCATGCGGACCCTGGGTAGGAAAAGCCAACCAATCCTCTTGTTGTTCAGTGAACCATCTGGAGCACGTATTCATTTTTTAATGAATGTATTTAATGTTACCTTTTGTTTTACTTCTGATTCCTAGAATTAGGGTGAGAGTAAGGAGTCTCTATTCAGACTGGGGCTCAGGCAATGGGTCCATTAGAGCCCCCAGCCCACTGGTTTATGAAGAGAGTCCAGGGAACGGGCATTACCACTCTTTAGTCTCCGTGACCTGATCGATTGGGGCTGGTTGGGCCCAATGAGTGTGAGAATTCTGCTAGGAGAGTTCTAGGAATACCCACATCTCTCTTATGACATGCCTGGCCCTGCCAATGAACTATTATAGGCACAGCTCACTAGACTCTGGCTGTCTTTGGAAACCTCCAAAGGGGATTTTTCTGTTGAAGTTACGCACATGTTCTCTTCTGGAAAATAGTGTAGGTGGTATCTGCAGGAGGCTTTGCCCTCTGGCCATGGACATATATATTTTTTAAAATATATTTTATTGATTTTTTACAGAGAGGAAGGGAGAGGGATAGAGAGTTAGAAACATCGATGAGAGAGAAACATCGATCAGCAGCCTCCTGCACACCCCCCACTGGGGATGTGCCTGCAACCAAGGTACATGCCCTTGACCGGAATTGAACCTGGGACCTTTCAGTCCTCAGGCCGACGCTCTATCCACTGAGCCAAACTGATTCGGCATGGGCATATATTTATCCTGGTTTCAGAAGGATGATCAAGCTGCTTGTCATTATTGTGATTTGTGAGCTATCATTAAGTATCATAGGGGTCGATCAAGGCCAAAAATTCTTCCCATCAGACTTGCCTTAATGGTGCCAAAACTCATAAACATGGTAAGCAGTGGTAAGGGTCTTCCTGAGGCTGATAGCCATGAAGGTCATGAGAACCTTATACCTGTCCCTCTTCATGAACCCAATAGCCTTGAGGTGTCTTGAGGAAGAGGAAATAATTGAAGAGTGATGATAACCAGAGAGAAGAATGCCTACCTAGAAACCAGCCAACAAGTTGCATTCCTGTCACATTGTTAAACTACCTCAAATATACTACCTGTAAAAATAAGACTTTGCTTTCCATTATGTAATGATTTCCTGTGGCTCTCTCCTTTTAATCTTTCATGAATTTGATTGCTTGCTGATGTTTCAGTAGCTTATCATTAAAAAGGCTAGAACTTTAAAAGGGGAAAGGATAAAACAACTTTGAAAACTTCAATCCGATGGCAAACTCTTTAAGTTCAATCAGTCTCCAATAACTCTTCTGATATGAATTACCCACATTGTCAGGGTTGAGACTCCTATTTGTAGGCAACTAATTTTATAGCCTTGGGACTTTTTTTGGTTTTAAGGTCTTTTTATCCTGCCAGAATATAGTGATCTCTTTATTAAGTACAGAAGGATGGAATTTTCATTGGAGGTAGGCAATTTTATGAATTAATTAAAATTATGAGATGCTGTATGATTCCAACTTAAGTCCCATGAAATGCAACATCTATAGCGTTGTTTTGCTACGGTGCTACTTAACTCAAGTTGCCTCGCACACTGTTATCAGAATTTATGATTTCAGAAAAGAACCTCTTGATTGTAAGAGTGATTGCAGCATATCACCCAGAGGGAAAAACCCTCAGGAGGGCAAAATCATTCAAGGCAATGGAGCACCACAGGATGGATGCTTTCCTAAAATGCCTGCTCTCTCATCTTATTGTCCAATTTCTTATCCTGAGAGTGATTTTATGGTTGTAAGGGCCAGACAGGCCTAGAGGAAAGAATATCCCATCTCAAGTATGGACTAGTACATTGTCATGAACCCCGTGCAAGGCCTGTAAGTACCAATTGTATTCCATTGGAGGTAAGAGTAATGTGACCATCCACATTCATTCACCCTCCGCGGGGAGACCGTGCTGTTTCTAACCCTGGTTAGGCTGATTGGATTCTAACTCCATGCCTACTATTTAGTAGTGAGTGCTTTTTCACCTACTTGAGACTCTTCCTGGTTTTTTTCTTTTCGGTAGCTCCTCAGCCAAGGGAGTTACCAGAATAGACAAGCATGAAATTAATATTTCATAGTCATTTAGGGATGAATCTCATGCTCATAGCTTACTTCCATCGGGCTGTGTTTTTATTCTTCTGCTGCTGCTCCCTTTAGACCGTGGCCCAATCCCCATCTAGAAAGCTGAATGAACAATCCCCTTTGTCACTTGCATTTCAGCCTATCTTAAAATGGGGTTTTGCGGGGGGGTAGTTCTTTCCCAATGGACTAAGAATCTTGAGCTATACCAGCCTTCCTGTCTGTAAACATCCATCTAGCGTTTATTATTAATTGTTCTAGATTGTCATGTTCTTATCGTCTTCTTTTACGCCCACACTCATCTATATGAATGCAGACCTGACCTGCTCCTAAGTTAAAATCAATTCTTAAAGCTTTGTTTCCTCTCCAACTCTTGGATACATGAGGCTTGGTAGTATATTATTCTATATATATGAACTGTGATAGAAAATGTGTTCAAGGACACACATCTGACATTACTTTGCCTAGAAATGAGTATAACAGGCATTGAAGAAGAAGGAAATGTACCCACTGGTGCTCCTAGAGAAGGTTTTGTTTATTTTTAATTTTTAAAGCTTCCAATGGGTTGGTTTAACATGCCCTCCTTTGTGCCTTCACTGAGAATTACTGGTTGAGCATCGACTATGTGTAGGTATAGGTAATTTCCAGGGATTCAAAGGCAGTGGTCCCTTCCTATGAATAGAGCAGGAACTATTCTCTCCTGCAGACTTGGCCTCTGTTTATGGTGACATTTCATCACTTGAGTGGCAGGAATGTAGACCCCACACAACCATGCACTTCTAGGCATTCCCTTGACAGCCCAGTGTCAGGTCATATTCATATTAATATTCTGTGTGGCTGTCTTGGGTTCTGATTCTTATTATGTAAGAACTAGATACAACTATAACATCTCTGACTCATTTCCTACCCAACAGGGTTCCTTTTATCCTTAATAATACCACGGTCTTTCCTCTCTTTATGCCAAATCTCATCTGTAACTAAGTCATGGTCACTGTCCCTCATAGTTCTTCTCATATCATTATCATTTCCATTCATCTCTCACCTAATGCACTGCAATTGCCTCCTCCTAATTGGACCACATTGCTCCAGTCTCTGACTCCAATTTACATAATCCCTGTTGTCAGTCCAAATCTTCCTAAAGCATAACTGCCATTGCTTTCTTCCCCTGCACAAATAACTAGTAGTTCTCCTGGAAATCAGGCTGAAGATGGATCACAATCTAACCTTATTTCTACATTCCTTTTCACTTACCCCATGGCACAGGTGCACTTGCCATTTCTCCCAATTCAGTAGTCTCCATGGTCTCAGATCTCACTGTTTATGTGGCTCCTTCTATGTCCAGTCTCCAAACCTTTCACATTCTTCACAGCCCGATTGAGGATGCTCCAAAATCCCCCAGCCATAGTGATCTCTCCTTGTAATTCCCGAACACTTTGCAACCTCTATTACTTTCAACCCAATATCATATTCACTTATCTAATAATGAAAACCAACATGACCATCAGCTCCTTCTATGGATTAGTAGGAGCCAGTTGCTCTGCTATGGCTTTGTGTAATTCTCTCACTTTATCATTACCAGTGAGGCTGGTGTTATGATTCTTCTTCTACAAATGAGGAGAGAACTAAATCACACAGAGAGAAAGTAACTTGCTGAGCTTGCACAGAGCAGACAGAATTTAAATCAGAATCTGCTAACTACAAGCTTTATGCTTTTAATGAGTTTGCTCTATTGCTTTCCATGTGCATGTATTTTAATGTCTCCTACCAGTTTCCATCTACTAGCAGGAAGGTTAAAAAATACCCTCTTATCTTATGTTACTTCCATGAAGTAGAACTTCATTAAATCTTTGAACAAATGTCCCCTGACTCCTTATCCAGTTTCAGATACTTCAACATTTTTAAAAGAAGACATTAAATGATAAGAAATTGCATTAACTGTGTAAGTAAGCCAATAGATGCATTAATTTTATTATTTTTAATTCTTGGGAAAATTTAGAAGCAGTTGGACCAAAATATTGGTTTTATCTATCAAGCTGTCTTTTCATTTAAAACAAACAAACAAAAACTGAACGGAGGAAACTCTACATGGTGAATTATTGTATATACACACACATAGAAGCAGTTGGACCAAAATATTGGTTTTATCTATCAAACTGTCTTTTCATTTAAAACAAACAAACAAACAAAAACTGAACGGAGGAAACTCTAAATGGTGAATTATTGTATATATACACACACACATACATTACATTTTTGTTCATCATAGATATATAAACAAGAAAGAACTTGGCAAATTGAAATTTGATAGCATTAGTGTCTGTGTCATTTTGAATGATGGATACAAATACTTTGCGTTGTTGTGTCTATATCCAGAGGTGAGTAGGCCTGTCAGGATTGGTCTACAGAGACACGGCCTCTTATCTTCATGCTTTACTTGAGTGAGAAATCATTGTCCTGCTGTTTTCTGTAGTCTAGTTCAAAATCAGGACATTGTTCAGAGCATTACCCTTTGTGTTCTGTCCTCAATAAGCATATGGTTGAGTTGAAGGTGGGTTGGACTCCATACTCTTCCCATACGGGGTAGAGATAGACAAAAATTTGAAGTGACAGTACTTGTTTTTGTAAACTATACCCATTTTAGTTAAGGTTCTGTGACTACACAAAATCAGGACATTGTTCAGAGCATTACCCTTTGTGTTCTGTCCTCAATAAGCATATGGTTGAGTTGAAGGTGGGTTGGACTCCATACTCTTCCCATACCGGGTAGAGATAGACAAAAATTTGAAATGACAATACTTGTTTTTGTAAACTATACCCATTTAAGTTAAGGTTCTGTGATCTACACTGAATCAAAAATTCAGAGAGGATGATATGCTGTGGCTTGCTCTTTATTTAAAATTTCACACATAGGGACTGGGCCTTGCATGTTATAAGATGTTTAAATAGGCTGAGGGCAGGATTGGGGGGATGAGAGGACATTGGGGGGGGATAAGGACACATTTGTAATATCTTAATAAAGGGAAAAAATAAATAATGTTTCTGGAAAACAAACAAACAAACAAAAGATGTTTAAATAGTATTAAAATCATTATTTCTTCTTTCTGATGCTGAGGCTGTGAGAGCCAAATATGCCCATATTGCAACTAATAATAAATCAATAGGCAACTCCTTTATTCTGATGTTACAAGGAATTATATTCTTAGGTTAACATAAATCCAAAAGTTTTCTTTATAAACCGGAATAGGATAAAATTAATGGAAATAAAAAATTAATTGCAAGGTTTTGTTTTCTCCTGCCTCTCTCCCCCCACCCTACCCCCACCCCCATTCATTCTTTCTTCCTCTTTCCATTCTTTCTTTCTCCTCTTGACATTACGGGCCTATCAAACCATGTGAAACAGAGTTAAATCCCAGGCTTCTGTTCTCTTAGTGATCATCCCTGCTGAGAAAAGTAATGGTCTAGTTTGACTTTCCAGCTAACATTAAGTAGTAAACTTAATATTAAGCCCCTGCAAATATTAATTCTACAACAGCAAAGCTAAACATTTTTATTAGCATCTTCTTTGCATCTAATATTTTCAGAACACAAGTAATTTTATTTTTTACTTTTCCTGGATTACCCCTTTGAGAAATATGGATTCATTTGCCTAGTTGCACATGGAGAGACCATCCAGCTAAAACCTGATTCACATAGGAATTATTAGATATATAGGATATATTTTCTGGTGGAAAATATATCACCAGAATTCCCCTTCCAGACCATTTTTTCTGAGACCCTCAGCCTTAGAAGAGGCAAAAATAGATTTATCAGAACAGAACACAATTGCATTTTGCACATTTCCCATTGTCCTGCTGCCATTACCACCATGAAGAAGTACAACCAAGAGGGGTATACCACTAATCCGTGACAGTACAAATATTGACTCCCGTTGGGATATGCTTTCCAATTCACAAAGCTCCTTCATACGGTCATTTTGCATAACTCCTGCAGGGGTGAGGAACCTTTTTTCTGCTGAGGGCCATTTGGATATTTATAAAATCATTCGCTGGCTATACAAAATTATCAACTTAAATATTAGCCTGCTATATTTGGTAAAACATTTAATTAACTCACCCCTAGTGCCTTGGCAGGGCCAGACCAAATGATTTCTGGGGTCTTGAAAATGCATAGTTTCCAGGAAGAATTTAATGTCTTGGGGATGTATACAGGTGGATTTGTGATGGGAAGAGGTGCTATCTCTCATTTATATAGGAGTAAAATGAGATAGTGATTAAGTGATTTTCTAAAAATCTTTATAATCAATGATTTCCATCTTCACCATTCAACTAAAAGTGCTGTCTCAAAATTCTCCAAAGATTTACTTGTTACCTAATAATGGCACTTTTTCCTTTCTTATTCTTCTAAATCTTCATGTTGTATTTATTTGACTTGGTAATCTACCCTCTGGTACTAGGTAGTTGTTGCTGTGTAACAAACCATCCCCAAACCCAGTGGCTTAAAAAAACAATAATTGATTACTGCTCACACATTTGTGGGACAGCTGGAGTTTATGTAGGCTGGGTTCATCTGGGTGGTTCTCTTTCTTATGAAGATCTGCTAGTTTTCTGTGTTTTTCATCCTTCTCTTCAGTTGATGCTAGCTGTAGCATGCTTTTACCATGGCAACGGCAGAAGACAAGAGAACAGTTAGCAACATCTGAGATTTTTAAGAGCTAGACTCAGAATTGGCACACTGTCTTTTCTGCCATCAGTAATATCAAGTGATGTGGCTATGGGATGGAAAGTACACTCTATTGTCAAAGAGGTCAACACATAGCTAGTTGTGGATGCTCAGAAAAGTGAAGAATTTGGGTCAGTAATGTAATTTATCATATACTTATTTCTTAAAACACTCTCCCTGTTTGAACACAATACTGTCTTGAGCCTCTCACCTTTTATTTCCTCAATTCTTCTTTCTTCAACCTCAGTACTGTCTGTAGGCTTTACCTAAGGCTTAGCCTTTCAGTCATGAATTTTCCCTTGTGTGTGCTCTTCTTAAGAAAGCTTATGCAGGATCAGGCTCTCTAATTCCCTGATGATCATTTCTAGTTTACCACTGGCCATTCCCATATTCCATTTGGAATTGCTTCAACTCATAATCACTGGTCCCATGCTGCTGTTAAGTCAATGTTTTCTTTCCAATACAAAACCGTATCTCTAAGAAGGAGTTGGGTCTTTAGATCATGTTTGATATGAATTCAAAACAAAACCCAAAGCCCTCATGAAAACTTTATCCTACATTAATAGGAATTTGACATCCCTAAAGCTTAAAAGAGAATATAAATGAAAGAAAACAAAAATGATGAGAAGAGTAGTAAAACCATTTCCTTTGAGAAATGGTTAAAGTTATTAATAATTTCTTTAGTCTGGAGATTATATGGGGTGTCAGGACCACTACATTTAGATCATTGAAAGTGTGTGGTATGAAAGACCTGAGGTTTTTATCTTTTTAGCAGAACCACACCCAATGGGTGGGTTTAAGGGAAGAAAATGTCAGCTTGATATACTGAATAAATTTTTAGTAGAAAGAACTGTACAGAAACAGAATGAGCTGATATCTTTATTTTTCACTTGTGTCACTCCTAATAATGTCTCCCCCCCTCCCAATAATCTATCAAAATCCTATCTATCTTTCAAAACTTATCCCAAGCCTTCATCCCTCCATAAACTCTTCCCTGACTACTCAAATTGTATTGATCCCTTTCAATTTATCTGGCTAATATATCCCATCCCAACTAAATTAAGGGCTCTTTAGAAGTAGAAATATAACATACTATTTTATGAGTTCAAGTATGAAAGATAATGTTGAGCTTATAATAAGCATTCAGTAAGTTTTTACTAGTTTACTGTTTGATCATGGATTTCCTGTTTTGAAATCTGGAATCACTAGACTTGGTTAGAATTCAAACCAGATTTAAATGCTCAAGAATCTGATCACTTCACAGTGATATCACACAAGGATATGGTTTCTGGTTTTAATGATAGCCCAAAGGAAGTAACATGTTTTGCCATCGAGGTTATATTTATTTTCCTACTTACTAAAAAAAATAAAAAACAAACAAACAAATAAATTAATTAAAAGGATGCTGAATCCTCTATGTTTGTAGTTCCAATAATGTGTTGGGAGTAGAAGAGTGAATATGCCATCATTTCTTCATGTCTGAAGATAATTCAAGATAAAAACCAACTAGTGAATGGGAATATAGGATGTGAAGGACCACATACAACACTGGAGAACTGTCATTCTCCTTTGTATTCAGGTCTCTTGTTGTCATAGTTACTGATGGACTCAAAGCAATTTCCTTCCCGAAGCACTCCCTGTCAATGAAAATAAGCTATTCTTCACGATTTATTTTTCTCCCCCATGAATTGCATCTAAAAAATAGCATCAACTATATGGCTGTTTTTACATTTTCAGCAAGATTTTACAAACAAACAAAAGGAATAAGAGGTTTAATCAAAATAAGCACCTCTGATTAAGGTCTCAATGATTCATTGTTGTTCGACAATGATTTATTGAGTAGCCAGGTACTGGGACACAACTATGATTATGGCCCCCGTCCCTGCCCTGAAAGAGATTAGAGCTGTGTGTGGGAATAGAGAAGCAAGGGATGCATTTCCATGAAAGACAATCAGGGCTGTGGTGTAGGCAGAGTATAGAGACCCCTGGAAACCAAAAGAGCCACGCCTCTTAAAGTTTGGGGTCCTAGTGCAGTCAGATCACAGGGAGGCTTCCATCCTGTGAGTGTTGGAGCCTTTTCCTGGGAAGTTTAGCAAATGCGTTTTTGGTCACTTGGGGTACAAACCACACCGATGTTACCCTGCAGGCGGGGGGGCTCAGGAGGCAGTGGAGTGAGGAGGCCCGAGGGCCCCCAGCAAAGTGCGATGGGGTACAAACCACACCGATGTTACCCTGCAGGCGGGGCTCGGGAGGCAGTGGAGTGAGGAGGCCCGAGGGCCACCAGCAAAGTGCGACCGCCTGCTCATATTCACGCACAGCCTCTCCTCTCTGCTCTGGCTGCAGGAACTCCTTCACAGACATCCTGCGGGCCATCCTGCTGTCCCTGGAAGTCCTCATTGAAGATCCGGAGCTTCAGATCAACGGGTTCCTTTTAATCATAGACTGGAGCAATTTTTCCTTCAAACAAGCCTCCAAGCTGACACCTTCCATTCTCAGACTGGCCATCGAAGGGCTGCAGGTATGTGCAATGAAAGGACACCATGAGACTGTGTGTGACAATGTACTGTTTTCTTATTGCAATCCAAGTAATATTTGTCTTTTAGGGCGGAAAAAGGAAACATAGAATTCACCCGTGATATTCTGTGTTTTTACCTCGGGCTGAATTTACATGTCTGGGTTTTGTTTTGTTTTTTTTAAATTAGACTTCATTTTCATTAATAACTCTAAATTACTGTTACCGCAGCCACAAATTACCTACTGTAGCAATTATGAATAAAGCGCGGGGATATTTAGCCTAATTCACCTGAGAGTTTACAAAAATTAAAGCTAGAAAATATCTGCTTTATGAGCATGTCCTACATAGAGGTGGCATGGGGGCTTTCCAGGGTTTCTAGAAGTAGCTTTGTACCCTGGAAAGACCCCCTGTAGATGCGCTCTTCTGAGGATGCAATGTGCGGCAGTGTTTGTACCAAAGTAGATCCCTTCAGTGCCAACGGCAGAAGCCATGAAACTCTACCTCCTGTGTGAGCCGACTCGGCAAACCTTCCGGGAAGGGTTTTCTGTGCCGTGTGAAGGCCAGGGTAGGCAGTCTCTGGGCTCCCTACCAGTGAGTCTATGAAAAGCGTTACCAAACTCAGAGAGGCCCTGCTGCTTAGCCTCTTGGTGACACATTATTGCAGTTCAAAAATCAAGGTACAGTTCAGGGAGCTTCCGAATCAGCACAAATAAAACTCATGTCCCTTCTTAATTCTGTGGTAAGATTGACTGAGCGGGCTGATTCACCTTCCCAATAAGCAGCAGTTATATGCAGCTATGTAGATAGTGCGCTGCTGGCTAATTCTCAGATAAAGCAGCCATTACTCATGCACTTCATAGTGCGGGACTAGATAACACAGAGAGACAGACAGCAGTGTGGTGATAGCCACAGGGAAAGGGGGGGTGGTGAAGGGGGAAGAGACAGACAGCAGTGTGGTGATAGCCACAGGGAAAGAGGAGGGGGGTGCGTAAAAGGGAGCTAAATGGGGATGGAAAGAGACTTTGCTTCGGGCAATGGGTGCACGATGCAGTGTGCAGATGATGTTCTGTTGAGTTGTCCACTTGTCACCTGCATAGTTTTATGAACCAGTGCCACCCCCAATAAATTCAATTTTTTTTTAATTCAATAATTATTCCAGCTTCTCTAGGTGCTTTGGTTTTACTTCTAGGAATAAAATGTTATGCGCCTAAGTCTCCAACGGAATCCTGAACATGCAGATGGTGCAAGTTTCAACCAATGAAAAGAAAATGAATTAACCAATAATTATTTTTTTAAAAATTTAAGGCTCAAAATCCCATTTCAATCATCCATCCTACTCTAGTGTGAGGAGTAATAAGTGGGTCTGTTTCCTAAGCTGGGGCTCATACCTGTTTGACTCCCCGTATATACTTAATGGGCCTCTGATAAACGTGTGTCTATTGAATGGACCTTATTTGATTGAATGCTTTCCTACTCCATGGGGAAGGGAAGTGGAGCAGGCATTTTGGAGGAGGGGGAGCAACTCCCCACTGTCCCAGGAGTCGCAGTTGTCCTGGGTGGCCACATCGTGCAGTGTATTGGGAGCACATTGTAAAAGTTGCTTTTGCATTTCCAGACTCCATGGAGCCCCTGCCTTCCCTTAAACTCCCAGTCACTTTCTCATATGTTCTCTACCATCAATCACTTGCTCTTAACTCTAACTCCCGCTCTCCCACCTCCTCTCATCTAAGCTTCTGAACATGTGACCTCTCTCTCCCTAAAGCTTTTATCAAAGGGAGTTTTAAAGTAAGCTGCAAGGTTTAGTTCATGCCCTATAATTATGCTGACTCTATTTGCAGGATTTTCTGTGGTCGTAGTAGTACAAGCTTCATTTAATTTTATCATTTTTTTAAAAAAGATAATTTATTACATGTATAAGTAGCTGTGATTCAAGTTCTCTGTATTTGTAACATTTCTTTTCATAACTCAAGAAGGAAAGTGTCCTTTATCCAACCTTGTGTTCTAGTTTTTCTTTCTGAAAATTGTGTGGATTATATAATATGTCCCTTGCCAAATTCATTAGGCTGATGTGGGGCTTACTGAGTTAGTGCATGTGAATGTGTTTTAAAAGGTAAAACAATACCTAAGCTTATAAATTATTTTGACAAGAAGTACTAGATGACCTTTTGTGGGGCAAGGTAGGTCCTGTCTGAGCCTTCACTTATCATGTAGCAGGATATGGGATGAACTCTGCTATGTCCTATAGCTCTAGTTAGGGAGTAGTCTCTACTGGGAGAAGGGAAAATGGATGAGGCCAGGGTCACAGCGAATAAAATGGGTATCCTTCCAGCATCTCACAGAGCAGTGGCCTTGCTGGCCCCTTTATTCCCTTTTATAAAGCCAGGTACATTCACCTTGACTGTGGGAAAGACCAGGGCATCCTGGAGTCAGGCTGTCTGGATGGGGATGCAGCTTTTTCTGTGAACTCTGCCTGCCCAAGCCCTGGAGACCTGGGGACACTTAGGAGGTTCAGTCCCTCCTGCCAGGAGAAATAGCCAGTGGTCACAGGGGGTGCTGACCTGGGTGCCGTTCCTCCAATGAGGATGCGACTCCCTGTAACATTTAGCTTGTTGTCTTGGCAACTGTGAAGAAGCCCTCAGGGTCACTGCTGTGAGTAGTCAGCTCTGCTCAGCCACTGACAACTTCTCATACCAGACTATCTTCGCTTGGGCTTTGGGGACATTCAAACATCATGGTCACCCCATCCACTGGCTCTCTCAGTGAACTTTCTCCATGGCAGGGATAATTTTCATCCCTAGTGTAGCCATCAACCCCTTTTGACATTTCAAACAAGTCATAACTGGTACTAAGCACAATTTATGCCTTTGGTCACACTGTCTGTTGTACAAGGAGAATCCCATCCAGGCCTCCATGTGTCAGCCATGAAGATTCAAGATACGTTTCGCAACACCGGCATGGGTGAAGGCATAGACCAGCAGAGAAAGGGAAAGCTGTATAAAGCCAGTGTCAGTGAGAGAGGAGCACCGCTCTTCCTTCCTCCTTTGCATCCTCAGAAGGACCAGAGGAGGTTAGGGTGTCTGCTAGACACACGGGAGATTGTGGGGCAGGGAGATCCTATGTTCCAGTGTAGGAAGCTTGCTCTCTCTGCTGTCCTGCATTTGTAAGATAGATGTAAGTAGCCTTGTTAGGAAAAATAATCAGATCACTTTTGGGCTAGGCTATCTGATTGGGGTTTCAGCTGTTTATAAGAGTTGTTTAGGATTACCTGCTGCTCAACTCTTGAAGAATTTGGGGCCCTATAATATACAGCCCCTTCTCCAATAATTAATACAATCCCTCCTGCAGAAAGTAGGGGGTAGGGAACCACTGTTCAGACAGTGAGATGTTAGAGTCATTTTATTATTATTATTATTATTATTGCACCCTGCATTATAATCTAGTTCCAGGAACTCCAATTTTAGCCCTGTTATCTCCATTCTTAGTTCTCAATAAGATAGTCATTCAATGAGACATTCAGTTACTAATTGTTGTAGGTTGGGTTCTCCAGGATGTAGATTCTGACACAGAGATCAACATTCAGGAAATATATTAGGGAGTGTTCTTGGGGTCAACATTTGTAGAAAAGAAGCCATGGAAGAATGTTTGGCAGCAGGAGAAGTTAAGCTGGGGTTCAGTCATTTCCAATGAAAGCCTCAGGCATTCTGAAGCTGAGATGATCCTTCAGAATTGTCCCTCATTGGGACCAAGGGACTGGGCCTTATATTCCCACGTTGCTCAGTCATTGTGTACAGGCTGCCCTGGGAAGTGGTTGTGAGCTTGGGTAAAGTGGCTCTCTTCAGCTTGAGTCCCCAGAGGGCACTGTTATCTAAGAACTTTCTCCTGGTAGCACCCCTAGCCTCCAGGGAATACATCCTCAGTTCTGAAGGTCTGAGTACATATGGAATATTTACTGTAATAAGTAACAGATATTTGGAATATCTTTGTAATATAACAAATCAGGATGTTTGATTTTCTTTTCTTGGCTACAAACAATTTACCCCAAAGTGAAGGTGATACTAGGTAATATAGAGCTTATGGGCACTGGGATAGCAACTTATTGACAGTCTTCTATTTAGGTCTACCAGTTGTATTTCTATGCTTCATAAGGCTTGCATGTATTCAATTGACCTTTGATAAAGGAGCAAAAGTAATACAATGGAGCAAAGATAGTATTTTCAACAAATGGTGCTGGAACAATGTATCTAGACACAGACCTTACGCCCTTCACAAAAATTAACTCAAAATGGATCACAGACCTAAATGTAAAATGCAAAACTATAAAACTGCTAGACGATAACACAGGATAAAACCTATGTGACCTTGGGCATGGTGATGACTTTTTAGTTACAATACCAAAGGCAGAATCCATGAAAGAAATAATTGATAAGCTGGACTTCATTAAAATTAAAAATCTCTGCTCTGCAAAAGACAATGTCAAGAGAATGAGTAAAAAAAGCCACTGACTGGGAGAAAATATTTGCAAAAGACATATCTAATAAAGGACTGTTATCCAAAATATACAAAGATCTCTTAAAAAGTCAACAGTAAAAAAAAAACACATAATCAAATTTTTAAAATTGACTTGAACAGATCCCTTGCCAAAGATGGCAAGTAAGGATACAAGTTGATACTTCTCATTATGTGTCATCAGGGAAATGCAAATGAAAACAATGAAATATTACTATACACCTGTACGGCCAAAATCTGGAACACTGACAATCCCAAATCCTGGCAAGCATGTAGAGCAAGAGAAACTCACATTCACTGCTGGTGGGAATGCAAAATGGTACAGCAACTTTGAAAGACAGTTTGGCAGCGTCTTAGAAAACATACCTTTACCATATGATTCAGCAATCTTGCTCCTTGGTATTTACCTAGAGGAGCTGAAGATTCATGTGCACACGAATGTTTATAGCAGTTTTATTTATAATTGCCCAAAGTTTGAAGCAGCCAAATTATCTTTCAGTAGGTGAACAGATAAACTATAGTACATCCAGGCAATGGAATATTACTCAGCTCTGAGAAGAAAGGAGCTATCAAACCACGAAAAGAGAGGAATCTTAAATGCAAATTGCTAAGTGAAAGAAGCCAATCTGAAAAGACCATATTGTGTATAATTCCAGCAAGGTAACATTTAGAAAAGGCAAAACTGCAGAGACAATTAAAAGATGAATGGTTTCCAGGGATTGAGGGCGGGAGAGGGGGGAGCAAGGAGGGACGAATAGGTGCAGCTCAGAGGATGTATGACACAGTAATATGGATGTATGTCATTATACATTTGCCTAAACCCATAGAATGTACAACATCAAGAGTGAACCTTAATGTAAATGATGGATTTTGGGTGATGATGATGTGTCAGTGCAGGTTCATCAGTTGTAACAAATGTACCCCTCTGGTGGGGAATGTTGCTAATGAGGGAAGCAATACATGTGTGGGAAAAGGGGATTTATGGGAAAACTCTGTACCTTCCCCTCAATTTTGCTATAAACCTAAAACTGCTCAAAATATCATCTTAAATTTTTAATAGGCAATTATACTGCCTCTGACAACAATTATAAAAAAAATGACATGTGCATAGGACTTTGGTTATGCGCTTCACAGGTGTAACCAAATGAATGAGATATAAAAGTAAGCATACAGAAGACTGCTTTTTAGTGGCTCATCCAATTTTTATATCAAAAGATACCAGTATCAGCTCATCATGAAATTCTAATATTCCTCATTCCAGATATCAAAAGATACCAGTATCAGCTCATCATGAAATTCCTCATTCCACAGAAATGCTTTGAGGAAATGTCATTGTTTAGAATATTAAGTTTCCCCAGTTACATGAATATTCTATGAATATTACTTCAAAGAATTCTAGTTAAAAATGAATTTTGAGAATGCCTAGAAGTCATATCCTCTTCCTCTGCCATTTGATCTCTTAAATGTGGTCAATAATGCCTAAAAGAGCTGTTGTATCTCCTCATTACAACTTGTTAAATTTTAATCAAACTCAAAGTAATATTTATGCCACCAATTTAATACAGCACAGCATTAGTCTCAGTTCTGCTGGGGAATTCTGGCAGAATGAGCAACGCAACAAAGTCTTGCTCTTGAGTTTTGTAATGTTTCCAAAATCAATTTTGGGAATTATTTCGTGTAAATCATTGCAGCCTAACCATTACAACCAACACACAGTATTTATCAGTGTTCAGCCAGCCCAGATATATTCTTACAGAGCTTGCTGTGCTGAAATGGTTTACTTAAGAAGAGGTATAGCCTTGTACCTTGTAAGCTTTTTACAAAATATTGCGCTCCTTTTAGGACCAAGACATTTGTTAAGGGTGTAGAGAAACTGGCTTTTCCCTCACCAAAGGAGATCTAAGCAGTGATTTCCCCCCTCATTTCTGCGCTCATGTTATTTACTCTGGCCAATCACTTTATCAACTCATTGTCTGCATTCAAGGTTGACTGCATGACCATCTTTGTTGTTGTCAAATATAGTTTTATAATATTTACATCAACTTTGATTCAAACTCTCCCAACGGCTTTGAGCCAGGCTGGTGGAAAGGGCAGACCATTGCTTTTCCAACTCTTAACCCAGAGGTTGGAGGAGGTTGGAAGCAATGTTCAGAGGCTCAGCTAACTGTGAACCATCCATCTTCTGAGTGTCCCTTTTTATTACATCCATTTAGACCCTGTCTATTCTCTCCAGCCTCCTTCCTATATCCTAATTTTTCAATCTTTTCCCAAAACATATGATATGTTCACTCGTCCTTGGGGAATTCAAAGTGCCATATTCACTCAAAAGATTAGAACAGTAAAAAGTCTGTAAGTCGGTGGCAGCATGACAGTTCCTGAGTGTAAATGGACAGAGTGATTAGACATTTGAAAAGGCAGGCTGGGCAGATGCCTGTCAAGTTAGTAGTACATTCTCACCAAAGCAACAGTCCATAACTCAGACCGGCAGACATACTGACTCCCAGTGTATTCATTCACTCAACATAAAATGTGGGCCAGGGATTCTTCTGAACCGGATTACTGCAGAGAGCAAAGCCAACCTGGCTTCCTGAAACTTACATTCCGGAATTCTATTGGGCTTAGAGTAGTCCACGAACCAGCAATATCAGCATTGCCGGGAGCCGGTTAGAAATGCAGAATCGCAGGGCCTACTCCAGACCTACTGAATCAGAATCTGCATTTCCAGCTCTCCAAGTAATTTGTATGCACGTTGAAGTTGGAGAAGCACGGCTCTAACAGATGCTGTTACATTATAACGTGATGGACCACAACCTCAAGTGCATCAGAGTCCTCTGGAGGGCTGGTTACAACCCACACCCCAGAATTACTGATTCCATAGATCTGGACCAGAGGCCATGAGTTTACCCTTCAAAAATGTGCCCAGGTGCTGCTTGGTTCTGCTGGCACAACCACACTCTGGCGTGGGTGACAGCAGAGTCCAAATATTTGCGATTCAATCCTGGTTCTGCCAATTAGAGTCCTCAACAAGTCATTTCTGTCTCTAGGCTTCAGTTTTGTCATCTGTAAATTTGTGGTGTCATAATAGTACTGCCTCAGAGGTTTATGGTGAAAATTAAATAGTACATGAAAACTGCCTGATCCATAGTCAGTGCTCCCTGACTGACAGAGTGTTATCGAAAGAATGAAAAGGCCAGCACGTATCCATGGGCTCCTGTGGCTCTAATGCACAGACTTAAGTGAAATTGCTCTCCAGTGCCCCAGTTCTGCAGGTTTGGATCCTTGAAAATTGGACCTTGCTGTCTATTCACTGGCCTTGAAGAAGGGAGCGCCCGCTCCCCACACATCTTAGTTAATGACTTGGGTGTGGATTGGTGTCACCTGCCCTTGCTGTGGCACTAGAGGGGCCCTTTCTTTCTATTCATGTGGTATGATCATTCTAATTATCACCCAATAGTCTACCCCCAACACCTTTGCAGTTGGGTGATTAATGGGGCCCAAATTCACCATTTTCATCCTGTAGGACTCTTTTTAGCAGTAACATTTGCAGTGTTTTTTATTGATCCTTACAATTTTCATGTATTAAAGAATATTAAATAGGAACAGATGAAAAGAAAAAATATATTTGTATTTTGCCAAGAAGGTTCTTAATTTATATTTCCTAAACACCCCAGGTACGCTTGAAGACCACTTTCCCTCTAGACAAACTACTTTTTCAAGCCACAAAGCTGTAATTCTGAATTTGCAATCATGCAGTATGTTATTATGGAAATAGTAGAGGAATAAAATCTCTCCTTTAATGCTCTACATTGTTAAGTATCAATTAAACTCAGGAAACTAATTAGAGCTAATGACACTCCGGTGATCCTGATGGCAGACAGTATGGCCCATTTAAAACAGTTCCAATTAAGTAGGTCTATCTCCGGCATACTTTTGATAAATAGTTTCCCTGGACTCCCATGCATTACAGACCTAGCCAATGCTTTGATTCATCCATTCAAGTAACCGTTCCTAACTAAGCTTTTCCTTTGAGTTGGTCACAAACGTAAACAGATGCAGCCCCTGCTCTCAAGCGGTCACGGTCCAGAGCAGAGGCAGACCTATGATGAGAATGAGGTAGCACGTGCAAAAAGAGAGAGAGGCATCAGGTTCATAAAATGCCAGTCTAGGCAAGCATTGTTAGGAATGGCATCCTGGCATGGTCACACCTGATCCTTAGCAGATTCATGCAGAATAGCCAGGTGAAAGCAGGGTGAGAGACCTGTCAGGAAGAGAATATAATATGGGCAAAAACACAGAGGCAAAGCATAGCTCCAGGAGAGGGATGAATTCATTTCATATTCACGGAGTGCATAAGGGCCAGGTAAGGAGCTGGTGTGTCCCTGTGTCATGGTAAGGAGCCAGTCTTTCCCTGCAGACATTGAAAGCCACTGAACATGTTGAGGCAGAATGGCAACACAGATTTATGTTTCACATGGGATTAATTTGGTGAGAGTGAGTAGGGAAAACTCAAAGGCAAGGCAGCCAATTAAAAGACAACTGCAATAATTCAAGTAAAGAACTTTTAGGCATATATGCATAACCCAAGGACACAGACAATAGTGTGGTGAAGGCTTGGGCAGGGAGGGTATTGGGTGGAGAGAGTTAATGGGGGGGGCATCTCTAATACTTTCAACAATAAAGATAAATTTAAAAAATAATGAGTCTAAACTAGAAGTGATAGAGGAATTTAATAACTACATAGGCAGGAAAATAAGGCATCACTTGGTGCTTGGACACTTGGGAGAAGGAAGTGATGGAAGAGGAGACAAGGAAGAAGCTAAGGTGGGCAGCTGGGGTGAGGGTGGGTGTTGGTGCCAACCTATGAGATGGTGCAGTGGGGTATGGAGAGATAACATTGTGAGTGTTGGACATGGTGAGTTTAAGATACTGTGGTGTATTTTAGTTGTTTACATTAAGTTTGAGCCAAGGATAGACGTCTAATGTGGATTTATTGAGTTGGTGGTATTTGAAGTCATAGGAAAAGAGAAAAATGTGGAGTGAGGAAGAGTGAGTGTGAAAAGAACCCAAGTGAAGAGCAACATAAATGAACAAGTTAGATGAAGAGAAGCCCACAAAATAGAAAGGGAGGCATTGAAGTAGGGGGATAAGAAGAATCAGAAGCTGGTCTCCTGACAGAAACTAGCAAGTCAGGGCTTCATGGAGGGAAAATGTCACATTGTCTCAATGGGGATGGCATCTAGAGAACTCTAGTTTGAAGAAGGAGGTGGGGAAAGGGACATTACCAAGAAATATGTTCCACAGACCACAGGGGGTGGGAGGATGAAGGAAACTGGAGGAAAGAGAACAAGAGGGTAGTGGAAGAAGTATTTTATCTTACTTCTCCATCAGACAAGATTTCCAGTGGAGGAAGATAGTAAGAGCCTTCACACCACCATGAAAGAGCAGTCATTTTTTAAAAAGATTTTTAAAATTGATTTTTAGAGATGGAGAAAGGGAGAGGGAGAGAAACATCAATGTGAGAACAGAACATCGATAGGCTGCCTCCTACATGCCCCCTACTGGGGATCAAGCCAACAGCCTGGCATGTGCCTTGACTGGGCATCGAACTGTGACCTCCTAGTTCATAGGTCAATGCTCAACCGCTGAGTCATGCCAGCCGGGCATATGGTGTCTTATTTGATCCTCCCAACAATAGTGTTAACAAGCAGAACAGGTGACAAAGCATCAGTTCAAAATAAAAACATGAAAAAGACTGAAATGATCATGAAACATTCCGAATGAGATTTCACTTGCCTCGGAGGCCAGCTAAGGACCCAGAACTTTTCGTTGTGTCTCACCAAGAGAGAAGGTGGACTTTGTGAGAGTAAATAGGTGATAAAATAGTCTCCTTTTCACCAAAGGAAAGCATTCGTTGCTAAGAAACCAGTAAGAATTGTTAACCTCTTTTAGTCCAAAGAAAAAAATTTCAAAGTGTGGTTTCTTATTTTTATATTTAGAAGGACCTAATTTTAACATAAGAACCTTTTTACTGAAGTGTAATATGCATTCAGAGAATGACCCAAATCATAAGTGTGCAGTCAAGTGAATTTTCAGAAAGTGAAAGCATTTAGGTAACCAAACTCAGATCAAGAGAAAGAACACTACAGTTTACCCAGAGGCCTCTCTTTCCCCCTCCCAGAAACTGACTCCCAAAAGTAGCCACTATCCTGACTTTACACACCAATTAGTCTTACCAGAGTACAGTTTGATTTATGAAAGAAAATGAAGTGACTTACCCCCTGTTCAGGTGTTACTGAGTTAATCATTTTTTGTGGTATAACACTTGGTATACTACCTGTTCAAAGTCCTAAAACAATTAGTGTCTATATTTGGCATTTATCAAATACAATTATTATTAGGAAATCTTGAAGTTAGGAAATGCAGTAGTACATTGTCTTTGTGTAATTTAATTATCTCCCAATTGTATCGCCTAGAATATAGAACATGTGGCATCAATTAAGTGTGACAAAATTGCTGCATTAAGCTTATATACTTTATTCTTAAGAGAACCCCTTAAACTTTCCCTTAGAGCCCATTTATTCTCACTTGACACATAATTCTTGTTGATTTAATCAGGTAGTTTCCAATCTCACCACATATTAATAGTCTGTAAGGAGAATTTGGTGCAGGGGCTAAGCCACATTCACATATAAACTATATGAAGACATAATGGCTGTTGGAAAGGGAGGAAACAATATAAGATAACTTATACCCCTAAAACTAGGAAGTACCATGATTGAGTCCAATTAGCATAGAAGTAACTGTACCAACACTCTGAGAGCATCACTAGCTAACGAGCCAGCTGTGATGTGCCCAGCTGGGACCTGAGCTATGTGGAAGAGTCTCAGTCACGTTCAATAGGCATTATTGAAGACTCCTTGAGAAGATGTAAAATAGTAGAGTTTCATCTAAAATAGTTATATTGTGATATATAAAATTGTACAGCATAGGAGACAAATCCTTAGTCACCTGTATAACTTAGGAATTCCAGAAATTATTAATTATTTGAGAGTTCTACAGATGTTTTATTAAATCATGGAAAGAGTTTCCACATTGCCAAGACAGAGCCCTTTAAAGGCTAGTCTTTTAGATTCCCTGACATGGAAGAGCAGTAGATGCTCTAAGCACCTCTAGCTGTTGAAATCTGTAACATTCTCTAACCTCAACTTCCATTCCCTAAACTCCACTCTTGAGGGTTCAGTATAGAAAAATTAATTCTAATAAATAAATATTAGAAATGAAAATTACTCATAACCCTACTCAGAAATAAATATTTTAAACCTAGGCATCTGCTCTTTTCACTTTACAGTACACAGTGAACAGTATTCTAGTTCTTTAAATATTTTACCTCAACATCATTTATTGTAACCGCATAGTATTCCATTGTTTAATTGTATTATAATATATTAACCAATGCCAACTGTTGAATGTTTAGGCTGTTCTCAATTTTTCCCATATTATGTAAAATGCTGACATGGATGAATGAATGAATGAATGTACCCTTAGCTAAATTTTTTATCATGTGACTTACTTCCCCTTGGAATTAATTTCTAGAGGTGAAATGTATCTTGAAGGTGCTCTACAGAAGGGATATACTTTAATGTTCACCAACAATGTATTAGAGGGTCAGCTTTGAACCAAAATCAATATTGGGTTGATTAAAAATAAGTCTTGATATACTTGTAACTTCCCCACAATGCTTCTACTACATGGTCCCTATTTGTTTTAGTTTGTTCTGATTACTTTGATTATTAGTGAGGTGGAACATTTTTATATATTTATTAGGCACTTGTATTCTCTTTTCTGTTTATGTCCTGTTAATATACATCATCCATTTTTCCATTGAGGTTTTTAAATATTGTTTTATTACTGATTTGTAAGATTTTTATTACTTAAGGAAATTGAACTTTCATCACATGTCACAAACATTTTTTCATAATTTGCTTATATAATGAGTAGTGTTTATTTTTGCTGTTCCTGTTTAAAGCAGTTTAAAAAGTTTATAGGATCAAGTTTGTTGAACTACATTTTCTAAGACTTAAAAACTTTTTCTCCTGCAAAGCTTTTATATAAAAGGCCTGTGGCCGTCATGCCGTAACGCTGTCATGAGCAAACGAGCAGTGGCTCTCACGGTGGTGGGGTGGGTGGGTGGGGTGGGGCGTGAGCTACTAAGGCGGAGAGCTATGAGCTGCAGAGAGCTACAGGTGGCGGAGGGCAGGAAGCAAGCTATGAGTGGCGATGGGCGGGGCGGCCCGCTGAGGCAGGCAAGTGGAAGTGAGCTATTCATGCACGATTTCGTGTGCACTGGACCTCTAGTATTATATAAAATTCATGAGTATATTTTTCTAGACTTGAGGTTTTTTTAATTTAACAAAATTTACATTTGAAAAGATGTGAGGAAGGGGTCAAACTTAATTTTTCTTTATGTATTTTAATTAGTCCTAATGCCATTTTAGAAGGTGGATAAATCAGTGCAGAAGAAATATTAATGTGAATTGTGACAGAGTTAGTCAGTCATTGAATGCTTTCTGTAAGAAATTTGTGCCAATTTTTTATAAATATGAGTGGTAATATGAATTGGCAAGGGATGGGGAGATGGGATTCACCTCAATTCAACAACTATGTAGTCAACCTACCATGTGCTCGAGTTCTAAGCATGCATTGATGGAGGGACCAACTGGTCATGCCCCCAGGACAGGATGAAGATTACCTTGGTATTTCTTCGGGGCCACGTGGGAGGAAAGGAAAAATGAGATGGGTTCAGCCAGATACAGGGCAGTTATTGGGCACAAAAGCTGGACTGAAGAACTTGGAAAACACCTTTAACTGCTAAGGAATTCTAAAATATATAGTTATAAAGACAATTTCTCCTGCTTTAATAATAATCCAGTACAATTTAGTCATTAGAAGATATTTAATGGAGGGTATTAACAATGTGAAAAAAAACTTAAAAGATTAAGCTAATGCCAGCTCAACTGGAATGCCATTAATTGAAAGGAATAATCCCTAATGCCTTAATCCGTAGACTCATTAAGGATTTGGAAGAAATTATGAATAACTTGTTTCATTAACTAAATGATGTTTTAATTAAGATCTTCTTGGCAAAACAAGAGTACAGGGCAACATTAAAGTGGATTTTAAAACATTGGAAGGGCAAACTCGGTTCTGAAAGAGATTTAGAAAAGAAAGAACCTGACTCTGAAGCTATAAAAGAAATGGCATATTGATAGACCTATGCCTGAGAACATTCTGAAATACTTCTCTCGGGTCAGAGCATGTTCTCCTTGAGTACTTTGGCACAAAGTTCCATTTCTTTATTGTTCTTGTGTGTTTTTCCTTAATACTCACAATTCTTTAAAAAGTGAGTGACTTATTACAACACTTTCCATAATAAAGTTAGCTACATGTAATAAGTTTGTTAACTCCAAGTATAATAGATACAGAGAAAAGAATCAACTCTAAGCATAAACCTAATATTCAATATTTATGAGCTACCATAAGCTGCCTTACTCATCTGAATTTATTTATCAGTGCTGCCCAATGCTAAATTTTAGATTTAAAAGAGAACTTGTGGATGGTGTAAATCAGTGGATTTCAAACTTTAGCATGTGTCAGACCCGCAGGGAAAATTTAAACATAAGAAAGATTGCTGAGCCCATCCACAGGGTTTCTGACTCCACAGGTCTGGGTGGGATCTCAGGATCTGCATTTCAGTCACGTTCACAAATGATGCTGATGTTGCTGATCCAGGAACTCCTCTTTGAGAATCACTCATTACTAGAGCACCTTCCTGTATAAATAGTAAATCAAGAATCAAAATGATTTGCTCGATGTCATAAAACTAGTTAGTGACACAATTAGACACTTCATTGTAAACTTTAGGGGCACGTTTTGAGATTAGATTTTTGTAACTCTAAACCTGCAAACAAACACCATAAAAGTAAATTAGATATTCTAGTGCCTGTGGGATATAAATGGGGGGAAGGGGAGAGAATAATAAAAAACAAAAAGACGTGAACAAAAAATAAAGTGTTGGAATCTAGGGTTTCCATGGAACTTATCTCAATCCCTGGAAATAATGCTCTCTGTGACTTGTCTCAGTTGCTTTAATGTTCTATGAATAATGCTTCCTAGGGACCCTCATCCCTCATCTCTGCCACCCCTCACCCTACCACCAATTATTATACGTTCTATTTAACTAAAAAATATAGAACTTATATTAAGTAATCAACCATGTTCATGTGTAAAAGAAGTAAATGTTGCAGCCTGTTATCACAACAAAACTAAGTTTCATCCAATTGTCAATTCTCATATGTGAGATTGAGTAAGACATCAGAGAACAGCAATAATTAAATGTCAAAATGGGCAGTACAGACAGTAGCTGTTCAGTGGAGGGAAAGACTCTTTCAGTGAACAATTATTGACCATGTGCTAGCAATATGCCAGGTGAGTATGTAATGTTGAATAATTCAGAATCTGTGTGCTCAAAGAATTTATAGTCTACTAAAGAAGTAGTGCAAGTTAACATATAACTTATTCATTCAGAAAATACTGTTAAAACCCATCATAGATAGTATCCTAGGGGTGTGCATGACACAGTAGTGAATAAAAAAAGGCTAAAATATCTGCCCAGATAGAGGCGAGAGGTAGGCAATAAACAAATAGATAAATTATATAGTGTGTTAAAAAATAAGTACTATGGAAAAGAAAAAAAACAGATTAGGGCCATTAGGACTGCTGGAGCATGGGTGAGAATGGGTTGCACTTTAAAGTAGGGTTATTATTGTCAAATAGATGGTTGACAGATGGAAGAGGGTTTGGGGGCTGGGTGAAAAATTGAAGGGATTAAGAAGTAAAAATTGCCAGTTATGAAAATGGTCATGGGGATGTAAAGTACAGGCTAGGGGATATAGTCAATAATATTGCAATAACTATGTATGGTGACAGATGGGTACTAGATTTATCAGGGTAGCCATTTCACTATTTATCTAAATGTTTAGTCACTATGTTGTAGATCTAAAACTAATATAATTTTGTATGTCAACTGTAAATGAAAAATAACAAATAATGTAGAGTTATTGTGATTAGCTTTATTGAGAAGGTGACATTGGAGCTAAAATTTAAAGGGGGTGAGGTTGTTGACCATACAGCTGTTGAGGGAAGAATGTTCTAGGTGACGGGAACAATTAATCCAATGTCCTGAGGTGAGTGTGCTGGGAATATTCTAGTTCTGAAGTTAAGTGACTAGGAGCAGTTATAGGAGATGAGGTCGGAGAGGTTGGAGTATTCTGTTGGGCCTTGGAAAGAGGTTGGTCTTAGTAAAATGGAGAGCAATTGGAGGGCTTTGAGCAGGAGAGTGGTGCAATGAAATTTACATTTTAAACAGATTCCTCTGGCTGCTTGTGAAGAATAGAGTTGAGATACTATTAAGAGCAGATACAGGTGAAACCATTGGCATAATTTAGACTTGAGATTATTCTTGTGGCTGAGATCAGAGTGGAAACAGTGCTGGTGGTGAGAAGATACCAGATTCTGAATATATTTAAGAATTAGAGCCAGCCCTGGATATGCGATTTTTGAAACAGAGAGGAGTCAACGACAAATTCAGGATTTTTGTAGGAGAATGGGGAAGGGTGGGGAGGAAGAAAATTGCGATTTTTGAAACAGAGAGGAGTCAACGACAAATTCGGGATTTTTGTAGGAGGGTGGGGAGGAAGAAAAAGACTTTATATAAAATCAATTGGTGATGGGGTCAGGAGATCAGGAATTCAGTTTTGCACATCGGAAATGTGAAATCTTACAAGGGGCACTATCACATCAGTAGTTAATATATAAGTACAGAAGCAAAGGCTAGTACAAGATTCTATGGGAACATGTGGGAAGGGCCCCCCACAGGGAGTTTCCTGAGGAAATGACAAGTGCTGCCTGTAGGAAGGAAGCTGATGTGATCAAGCAAGCTTCTGGAAGTGGAGTGGTCGTTAAGCAACAGGAAAATTTGGCTACGGATAGAGAAATAAGAGATCTCCAGACATAGGCAACATCTAAGCAAGATCCTTGGAACAGCAACCATCATGGGGAGAGTGTGAGAGTGAGCAGGGAGCCCTGCCTGGGCTGAGAAGTCCTTACTGGAAATACCAGGGCATAAACATGGACCAATGACTTGGGACCAGATTTGGAGACCCCTTGAGTGTAGGCACCTTCCCTAGCAACCATCCTGGCCCTGGGTCAGGTCCAGGCTCCCTCTCAAGCCCTCCTCAGCCAGTGTTCACACGTCTATCTCAGCGCCCTCCCAGGGCTTTCTGAGCGTCCATTCACTTCTCTTTCAGCCTTCTTCGGTTATACATTCCTTGGGAGCAAAGACCTTATATTTTTATTTTTTTAAAATCTACCACAATGATTCATTAGTGAGATTTTAATAAATATTTGTTCGAAGAATAAATTCTATTTGATGCACACACACACCTCCTGTTTACATTTTCATTTCAATGCCTATGGGGGTTTTTCATTAAAAGGATCCTCGTCTTTATGGAACAGGTGAAAGCTCCGTTGTAATTAGCCTCCCTTATAAGAGCACACTAGGAAGGTTTCGGAGAACAGGATTTTTCAAAATAGCAACTACCAAGTGACAGAGATCACAATATCCCTCAAGCTACTGAGGAGAAACGTTTGGGAGCTTGACGGTAGAGAGCAGATCAGTGTGTTATGAATTAATTAGAGGAAAATGGCTGGCGGATTTTGCAGCAAGAGCGTTTGTCTGAGCTAGTTGCATACCTTATAAGGATGAAAGAGCTCAGGTGCTCATTTAGGTAATAAGAACTTTGGCATTTGACACTTATCCCTTCAGAGACCTGTCAGCAGAGCCCTGGGTTCAGCCTGCCCACAAGATCCCCTGAGATGACAGCCATCCTTTGGAGGAGAGGAGATTCAATGTCAAGCTCAATTACTAGGTAAAAGCATAGGGCGGGCAGCCATATGTGGCTTAAAACCAACGAGTTGCCACTGATCCAGGGCTTGGCCCCCAGAACCACATCGGGGCTCTGCTCTACATGAGCTAAAGGGAAATGGCTGCTGCTTACATTGCCAATTGGGCTTGAATGTTACAAAGAACTCTGGAGGGTCAGTACATTCATGCGCTGATTCCTTTTCAAATATTTCTGTGTTAATTACTGTACTAGCCATGGCTCTTGTCCTGACTCTTCTGACTTTAAAATGCTATTGCTTGTTTTTCTTGAAATGACAGGGTCACTTTGTTCATTTTGGAGACAGCATCTGCCAGAAACCCAAATCTGAATACCCATGTTTGCCTTTCAGTCATTCATGTAAGAAGCAGCTCGTGCACTCCCAAGTCAAACAATGGCACAAGGACATTTCCTTCAAGACACCTGGCCATACCTCAGTGTGCATCGGGAGCGCTCACGTGTACTTCCCATTTCCCCACACAGAATATTACTAGTAAAACGCTGTGAATTTAAGAGTCAAGATTTAATAACATTACTAGTCAAAGTAGAACCAACATAATTTTTACTCCTGGGGCATGGTAGTGTGAGAGACAAGGAGTTCTCATATAGTTTGGTGCCACTGTCTTTGTTCATGTTGCATGTTTGGTGCAAATGACAACACAGTGAAAAAGGCAAACAATCTTGTTATTATTATGAAAATGGTTTTGATCTTGTGGTCACCCAAAAAAGATCTCAGGGATCCCTGCAGGATGGTGGACTACAATTTAAGAACTGCTACTGTATATAAATCCTTTCATTTCAATTACCTTGAAATTATTGGGTCAAAGTCTATACATATTTTAAGGTGTCTGATACACATTAACACATTGCCATTCAGACATGACACACCAATTTGAGCTTCCCTCTGTAATGTATGGAAGTCCATTTTACCAAGCAAAGTCTCTACAGAATTCAAGCTCCTCATTATGTCCTGTTCATAGATAAGATAGAGTCCAAATTGTAATTCATGGTTCTGTTTTGTCTGAAGGGAGAGAGTAATTTATCTTCAATTTCTGTCTCTTCTCTCAACTCACATATATCAGCCACTCAGTACATGTGAACTCTATACTATCGTCCAAAACAATATCTGTCACACAGCAGATCCTTAAATTTAGAGAAGGAAAGAAATAGTGTTGAAGACAAATGTATGTCCATTATTTTCCCTCCTCTGTGCTGTAAGAAAATCCCTTCCTTCCTTCCTTCCTTCCTTCCTCCCTTCCTTCCTTCCTTCCTTCCTTCCTTCCTTCTTTCCTTCCTTCCTTCCTTCCTTCCTTTCTCTCTTTTTTTTTCCTAATTCACTACACAAAGACCATTAATCAGTTGTGTTTCAGCTCCTCTGATCTAAAATGTGATTTCTAGGCATATGTTCATTATAATAAACTTCCAAGGCAAAAATAGTTTATGATAATCACCAGAATGGAAGAGAACTTAACACAATTCTTGATTAACTGACATAACCCCAGGAAGTCTGGCATACAATTCCTTCTAGATAAAATCATCTTAATCAAGAATTCACCAAATGACAAGATTCTTCAGTTTTCAGGAGTTTATAATATACTAGTGGCCCGTTGCATGAAGATTTGTGCAGTAGGCCTTCCTTCCCCTGGCTGCCAGCACTGGTTTTCCTCTGGCACCTGGGACCCAGCCGTTGGTACAGCTGCAGCAGCGAGGCTTGGCTTCGCCCCCGGCAACCCAGGCCCTCAGCCCCACCTTGAGCGGAGCCCAGGGCCTGCAGGAAGCTTGGCTTCCTCCGTTGCCAGGAGCAACCCAAGCCTCCTGCTCGCTCCAGCTCCGTGACCACCGCCATCTTCAGTCGTCTTCAGTCTTCACTCCGTGCCTGCGTATGCAAATTAACCACCATCTTTGTTGGGTTAATTTGCATAGTCGCTCTGATTGGCTGGTGGGTGTAGCGGAGTGGCGGAGTGACAATGATGGTTAATTTGCATGTTTCTCTTTTATTATATAGGATTGAACCTTATTATTAGTGATAAACATAAAATAAGATTTATCTTGGACCCACATCAAAGGGATTTTGCTCCCCAAAGGACCATATCACAGTGGCGACTACACCACATACTCTATGCCACAAGGATTGCTCCTTAAAGCCTGAGTGGTTAGCAGAGAACATTTGGTTGGTCCCCCGCATATAAAGAATACCCAGTACTCTGTCTAGATGGTGTCCACAAGAGATGTTCATTCCCCTTTCTGAAACCTGGCTCACCATCTCTAATTTTGCCTCATCAAAAAGGGACATAAAGTTGAGAAGGAAAAGGCTCTTTCTAAAAAGAGGTGTAAGCCTCATTGAAAAGCACAGATTTTATTTATATTTTTAAGTGTAACTAACTATGTCTATAGGATTATTAATACTGTAAATGTAGCCTTGTGGTTAGGATTTACTAAAGCAACATGTCAATAATCTCTAGTTGTTTATACAATTTGAAAATTTATTTTTTAACACTTATAAGATGGCAGCTGAAATTAGAATAAAATACCTAAAAATATTACATTGCTGATGCTAAAGAATTTTGTGCAATTGATTTTTAAACCAGTTTTGGAGGAGAAATAGATTTAGTCTAGTACAAGTTCCATTGATTCTCAAGAAAGAAATTACATGTATGATAAATAAGTTGTCTGATAGTTAAGTCTTTTAAGTTAAAAAGCCTTTTAATGTGTATTGGTTCTTCTTAACAATTAAGAAAATTGTAAAAAAAAAAAAAGCTGTGCTTCTATTCAGAATTTCAGGCATCTCAGTAATTGTCATAAGTATGATAGAAAAGAGTGATCATTGAACAACCAAGGGTCAAGCCAGAGTCTTTCCTTTGCCAGATTGAGTGCTTTAAAGGGCAAATTTCTAAGGAGAATTTACTTGAATTTATTCATTCACGCATTCATTTGTTAAAGGTTTTTCATTTGCTAGGTTCTGTGCATAAAACCCAATGAGGCATGGGCTCTAATCTTCCATGTATTCATTCAACAAGTACTTACTGAGATCTTATTATGGATGACACAGTGTTCTAGGCACTGAGAATACATAGGAAGGCAAGTCAGACCAGGTCCCACTCTTCTGGAGTTTCTAGTTTATTGGGAGGTAGGGAGGAGAGAATAATAAATGATAAGTAAACAAATGAGTGAACAAGACCATTTCAGACAATGATTAGTGCTATCAAGAAAATAAAACAAAATTATGTATTTGAATAAGAGGGGATGGGGAAGCAAGAGAAGAAGAAGTTCATCTCAAGAAATAAAATTTGGCCCAGCCGGCGTGGCTCAGTGGTTGGGCATTGACCTATGAACCATGAATTCATGGTTTGATTCCCGGTCAGGACACAATCCTGGGTTGTGGGCTTGATCCCCAGTGCAGGAGGCAATCAATGATACTGTCTCAACATTGATGTTTCTATCTCTCTCTCCCTCTCCCTTCCTCTCCGAAATCAATAAAAATATATTTAAAAATAAATAAATAAAATGTTAGCTTACCCATGGTCGGCAAACTGCGGCTCGCGAGCCACATGCGGCTCTTTGGCCCCTTGAGTGTGGCTCTTCCTAAGCCTTAGAGTACCCAAATTAAGTTAATAACAGTGTGCCTACCTATATAGTTTAAGTTTAAAAAATTTGGCTCTCAAAAGAAATTTCAATCATTGAACTGTTGATATTTGGCTCTATTGACTAATGAGTTTGCCGACCACTGGCTAGACCATAGAGAAGACAGGCATTCAGCCCAGAGCAGCAGCTTCTAGGCTGAGGACGGAGCATGTGCAAAGAGCTTTAGAAGAAGAGAGTTAAAAATAATCATATTGGAAAGATAGGCAAGTGGACACTTCTGCCTTCCTCCAGCTCCCCTCCTCAGCTCCCCAGGTGGGTTCACCTGATGTTACCACCTGACCCATCTCTCTTCTCCACACCTGGAAATGGACCCACTGGGCCAGGGACTGACAAGGTTTCTTATGCCTACGGCAAGTTACAGACTTTATTTTATCTCATCTGCATAGTCGCAGTTAGAAATTCTTACATTTCGTGTGGGAGCATTAATAAATTAAGCGATATATGAATCATTTATAACTGAGGGAAATACGCTCCGGCACATAGGAGCAAATACCTGGAACCCTGGTGCTACTGATCTCAGTGAGAGACATTGCCTTTGCCTTCAGCCCTGCTCTTGGGCACATGACCGCTGTTGATCTGCTTGGGTGTTGCTAGCAAGTTGAGAACAGTGATCTGTAGAGGAAAATGCTCTTAAGAAAAGCTGCCATCTTCGAGACAGATATGCAGAGTTAATGGGGAAATGGTGGTCTCCGTGTTGTTGACAGAACACCCCAAATCCTCAAGCCACTCATCAGCACAGTTATTTATCTTCTTCTCTAAGTCAAAGGAAGAAATATGTCAGGCTCAAAAGCCCTAATGGGAACAGGAAAAAAAGAGAGAGAGAGGAAGAGAGACAGGGTAATTTACCAGAAGCATTTTTGAGTTTTGCTTTGGTTTCCCTAAAGAGGACTTTTTTTTTTTTTGGTGATAATATTAAAGTTAGACGTATTTCAATATGACTGACATAAAATATATATAAGCTTTTAATAGGTAATCATTCACATAGCATATAAATCAAAATAATATAAAAAGGTATTCAACAAAGTGTTTCTACTTCATTCCTATCCTTCATTTCCACAGGGGTAACTTTTTATTCGTTTTTCTGTGTGTGTCTTTGTTTCTTGTGTAAGAGAAACATAAGTATGTATTCCTAATTCCTCCTGTTTGTTCAAAGATCCCATACTCTATACAGTGTTATATATTTCGCTTTATTATTTAAACAGTATGTCTGGGGGATTTCAGCATGTCATTTTATAGAAAGGAAATCTTGTACCTGCACATAGAGAACTTCCCCCCTTATTTTCTATTACATGTGCATAATATTCCATTACATGGATGTACCACAGTTTGCCTAACACAGTTCTTTATAAATGAATATGTGGTGTAACTGTGATCTTTTGTTATTGCAACCAATGCAACAACTAACAAGTTTCTAATTCATCATTTTGTACATGTGCAATTATACCTGTGAGATAAATTCCCTGAAGTAGGCTTTCTGTATACATTAAAAAGTATCCATTTTTAATTTGGGTAAATATTCAGAAATATCCCTCCATAGAGGATTCATTACCGTATCCGCTACCATCAGTAACGTATGGGAGTGCCTATTTCCCAAGGCCTTGCCAACAGAAGGGATCCACAGACTTGCGGATTCTGACAGCCTCATAGAATAAAAAATGTTTTTCTCAGTGAAAGCTTCATTTGCATTTCTCTCATTATGACTGAAGTGGAGCATCTTTTCATATGTTTAAATGGAATTTGTACTTCTTTTTCTGTTAATTTCCTGTTCCTATCCTTTTCCAATTTTCTTTTATTATGTTGTTGGTTATATCAATTTATATTAGAGAGATTAGCTCTTTGTGATACAATTTGCAAATGTTCCTCATGGTTGTTCTTTTCCCCAATTGGTTTTTATTTTACTTGCAGAATTTTTTTTTTGCTTTGTTTTTGCTAGATAAGGGGATTTTTATTGTAGCATTTATCAATTTTTGTATGGCTTCTGGATTTTCTCCCAAAATGTTATGGTTTCTTTTTATTTTACATTTAAATTTTTCATCCATTTGCAGTTTGTCCTAGTATACAGGAGGAGTGCTTTGTTGTCCTTTGTTTTGGTTTTCCCAAAACTGCCAGCATTGTCTCTGTGGGTAACCTAAAGAGGGGTAGGCCTGCCATACATCTGGTCACAGGTCAAAGGGGTGGGGACCCTATGCCAACCCCCTCATCCTGATACCTGCCAGGCCCTTCAGTTCTCTCATACCCCCCCGCCCCCCTGCAACCAACCTGAAGTTCAGGCCATTGCTAAACATGCACAGTGCCCAGGGCAGGCTTTGGAGGGTTCGGGGGCTGAGTGCCCACCAAGGATCCAGTGCCCACCGAGATCCAACAGGCACCCACACTACTGGCTCCCCTCCACCCTTCCCCTCTGCCTCCTAGGTCACCTTGTCTCCTGCCATGACACTGTGTGGTGGGAGGCAGGCGAGTGCCCTATGAACCAGGAAAGAAGGGCAGGGCCAGGCCGACCCCACCCAGGCAGGCCCAGAGGGTGAGGAGGTGGCTGAGAATGGATTGCTGGTAGGGACAGGGCTGAGGTGTCTTCCATGGCATCATACTGAGTCCAACTTACCTGTGCAAAGCCCACGTGCTCTCAGATGGAGGCACTCCATCCTGGTGACAACCAGGGAAGAAGAGACTGCTTGTCCTCTACCGCTGCCTGGACGTCCTGTAACATCAGGGCAGGGAGAGCGGCTGCTCAAGGAAGAGCAAGAGGCCAGCGTGGTTAAGACTAGCCGCACATCAAGGGAGGCAATGAGAACTGAGGCGAACGCCTGGGTTTCAGTTACTTTGTAGCAGGTCTTGAATGTCCACAAAGGAACTAAGAACCGGTATTATGAGTTTCTAAATTCCCTAGAGCTTCTTATCAGAATCACCAGAGAAATCTCTAAATGGCATATACTAATATATATATATATATGAAGAAAGAGGAAGAGAGAGATAGAAACAACAATGATGAGAGAATCATTAATCAGCTGCCACCTGCAGGTCCCACACTGGGGATCGAGCCCGCAACCTGGACATGTGCCCTGACCTGGAATCAAACCATGATCCTGGTCCATAGGTCGACGCTCAACCACTGAACCTCGTTGGCTGGGCTGGCACATTTTTATTCTCCCTTAATTACTTGCCCCACAGGTAATGAATATTTATATTTTCCTCTTCGATGTTTTGCCTTTCTAATTTACATTCAGAAGCTTTTGTGCATTTTTGGAACGAACATTTTAATGTCATCTATGTGTGAATGAATGATCCGTGAAGGCCGTGGCAAACCATTTGTCATTTTGTGGTGGCCCTTGAATTCAGTGCCTTGTGAGCCTCAAGGAGCAGCGTGTCACTTAGCCATTGAGCAGGTGTGGCTCAGCCCAGGGTTGATATCTGAGCCTCCTTTGAGGTCTGGTTGAAACTCCTGGTCAAAGATTTATTTTATGCAGCAAATCATATACTGCAGTAATATTCACAAAATGCAAAGAATATACTCCATTAATATTGTAATAGACTCGCCTTGGGTTATTCATAGCTAATGTACAGGGTGTCTCCTTGATCACAAATTTATGCTTAGAGGGCATTTTAATGATTCCAGGAATGTTAACTGCCATTCTGGACATGGAACTTTTGGGAAACTTCAGTTCTAGTTTCGAACAACTGACTAATAAATTAGCTCCAGGGACCTATCAATCAATAGACACTGAGCACTGGGTTAGGACACACACACACACACACACGCACACACACACACACACACAAGATAACACAAAATAAAATAAAAATGAGAAGGGGAAGAAAAAGAAAGAAATCTGGGCTTCTGCCTGAGGCAGATCGCAGCTTTGGAGAGTGATAGACATATAAGCTAATACTTGCAAAGAAACGTGTGAAAATAAAGATGCTATGAAGCTCTAAGAAAGTAATGCATAACCTGGGAGTTTAGGCCATCAGGCAAGACAGGCTCCATGACTCAAGTGGGATCTATTTATTGAACAATAACTAGGTTATAAAAGATGAAGAAGAAAAGCAGGACACTCAAGCTTTATTTGAAATGATCAGAAAACTTGTTTTTATATTTTGCTTTTTTCTCTCTCTCTCTCTACTTGTATTGGGGCTGAGATGTTTTTGTGACACAACGTGGGGACAGAATGAGACATCTTTAGCAGAGATGGCAGGTCTCAGAGCTGCTTACCAAGAGGTGGAGAAGCGGCCTCCTCCATGAGCTGGGCGTGGGTGTAAGGCTACCAGACAGTACAAGGAGCCTGCTGTTAACTTCGTTTTCCCTGTGACCAGCCTATAATCCACTGAGAAAAGCTATGAGAGGAAGAGATGTCTACAGAGGAGAGATGTCTACAGCGGCAGAGAAAGAGGAACACAGTTAAGGTGCTGAGAGCTGACATGACTATAACGAGCCCCTCTGTGCAGTAACCAAACCCTCCCCACCACCTCAGGCAGGTGGCTTCCCCCCACACACACCCCCAGGCCAGTGGGAGAGGTGTCACATGCAGCTGTCCTCACACAGCTGCCTCTGTCAGGGACCATCCACCTGCTTATCCGACAATTTATTAGCATATTTTATAGATTCATAGGTTTAACTAATTCTCTGCACCCCACACTGTAAGCCGCAGAGGGAGGCAGAAGTTAGGTGCTCTTGGGGGGTTGGGAAATGGAAATAGTTAACTGAAGTTTCCAGCTCCAAGAAAACAGGAGTGGGAAATGCTGCTCTGGGCGAAGGCCCAAGGCTTTGGGCTTAATTATCCTCACTGGCTCTTGCCTCATCTGTATTCTAAGGCCTTTTTTCCCAAACCATTTCTCTCTGCATTTCTAGGCTCTCACAGGCTTTGTCACTTCACATCAGGCCCATTTCTCATATTATTCATTATTGCCTGTTGACACTTTCCTGAGGGTAGGAGCGAAAAAGGGGGTGGACTCCCGAGTGGTCACCCAGGTGGGAAGCTGGGGCAGCTGTTCTGGAAGCTCAGAGCTTAGGACTGCACAGCACTCAGCCTCCCAGTCTCTGTGTTTTGCAGTCATAAATCTGTGTCATAGACATTTTCTAGGGAAAAAAAGGTAAAATCTGTAACAAGAAAAAATGGATGCTAGGAGATTCCTAATTATCTTTCCAATGGTGAAGTCATCTCAAAGTATAGAACTTTATTCAAAGGCATCAGAATAATCAGTTTCAATAGATTTCCCCCTCCTGTTCATCAGAAATCCTGGGCAACGATCAACAGGAGGGGCAGCAGCAGACTAGCAGAATTCAGGGAACCCTAGAGGAACTTCACTCTGACATACTTTCCATAGGTGCCTGTATAGACTCCAGGCTTTTGCTCTCCAGAAATGCAAGTATTTCCAACGAGTGGCCACCTATCCTCTTTCTTAAGGTGATGAAACACATGTTTTATTAAGTAGGAGACAGACTAGCAGTTCCCAGGTGGTATACAAGATGGCCCACTGAGATACAGCAAGAACAATGTCTCTTTTCTGCTTCATTGATTTGATCCACACAGTCAAAGTGGATAAGTGCACACTATCAAAAAATGTGAAGAACTCGAGGCTACATTGGGGGGCTACATTGTGACCAGCACAAACCAAAGCCTGGTGAATTCCCTGCACCACCCACCAGAGCATACGTAGGAGGATGCTTTAGTGCTGCATGTGGGCCGAGTGGACTTTCTCCAACAACACTTGCACTAGAGCCAAGAGGAGCCCCAGCAACTCCAAAGATGTGGAGATGTGCCCTTGGATATAAAGGCTAGGGAACCTTGTCCTAACTGGTTTGGCTCAGTGGATAGAGAATCGGCCTGTGGACTGAAGGGTCCCAGGTTCAATTCCAGTCAAGGGCATGTACCTTGGTTGCAGGCACATCCCCAGTGGGGGGCATGCAGGAGGCAGCTGATTGATGTTTCTAACTCTCTATCGCTCTCCCTTCCTCTCTGTAAAAAATCAATAAAATATATTTTAAAAATAAATAAATAAAGGCTAGGGAACCTGTAACAGAAGAAAATCAGAAATAACAACCTTCTTATTTTGCATAATTTCTGGGATTAACAATTATTTTTCTGGAGCTATCCACAGATGTGGAATTTGAGAATTACATATTTATTTTAAATAGTGATATTTGTCTATTATCATGATTTTCTTCTAAATTTCAGCACTGGTTTCCTAAAAAGCTCTGCTGAATAAGATATAGATAGATGATGATGATAGATAGATAGATAGATAGATAGGTGAATAGGTTGATAGATAGATATCTCAATGCATAGAATAAATATTAGAAACAATGGGTAGAACAAATACTGAATTTTGTACTGGTTTATCCCAAATGTTCTCTCACTTGAGTTCAAGGTCTTGATTTTTATTCTTGTTATCTTGAAAAATATGAAATATTTAAGTGAAATAAACTAGGTTGAGTTCTTATCTCTACATCTATCTCCATCAAAAGAGTGGACCACAAACAAGTAACCAATGGACACAGCTCCACCTCAGAATGTAGATGAGGGCATCTCAAACAGTCATGGAAACCTTCCTTGATGTCGTCTGCAGCTGAGGCAGTTCTCCCTTTCTTTCATTGTTCACTATTTTCATGGGCATCAAATATTAAAAACTATACTCAATACAGAGAAGCAGGTAGAAAAACATCCCAAGCATTTCCCAATTAAGTTCTCACAACTCACACAATTGTCCATTCCTACAAATAAGCGTCATCTTTAATCTACTTCCTTAAGCCAGAGACTGGGAAACCCAATCTGAGAGCAGTTTGATAATAGTTGGGGATTGTTACAGGGTCTCTGGACTTGAGGAAAACTTGAAGAAGTTATGAAGAACTTCAGGTAATTAGTCAACCTGGTGTTAGACATCACTCCCAGGGCCAACTGGTCTACCATTAACCCCTTTAGTCAAAATGTCTTATCCCCCAATACCTGAGACTTATTTGCTTTTATACTTTTCCCCAATCTTGACAATGTCCATTCCTACAAATAAGCGTCATCTTTAATCTACTTCCTTAAGCCAGAGACTGGGAAACCCAATCTGAGAGCAGTTTGATAATAGTTGGGGATTGTTACAAGGTCTCTGGACTTGAGGAAAACTTGAAGAAGTTATGAAGAACTTCAGGTAATTAGTCAACCTGGTGTTAGACATCACTCCCAGGGCCAACTGGTCTACCATTAACCCCTTTAGTCAAAATGTCTTATCCCCCAATACCTGAGACTTATTTGCTTTTATACTTTTCCCCAAATCTTGACAAATTGTGATGTATTTGTTCTAAGGAAAAGAACCAGTTGCTGTGGGCAGAAATCTCATTGCCCTCCCAACTAGAAGAGTTGGGTTGGAGCCTCGCTCTGCTTGTTTCTGCCCCCATTACCTAAGGAAGACCTAGGTTTCTCCCAGCTTGTTTCTTCACCCATAAAAACCTCATAGGATTGTTTATTTTTTTCTTTTTGTTTTTTAAATGTAAAACTTTTATTGGATACTTTTTAAACTACAAAAGTAATGCATGTTAATTTTACCTGATGAAACAGATGCTAACAAAACAAGCCTGGAGGAAGGCAAAGATGATTTTCTCTCCCCTCCACACTCCCTTCCTCTGATATAGGCAATGCAAGCAGCCCAATGCATATCCCTCTACCCCCTCCTCCTTTCTCTTACAAACATAAATAAAGAGGGATTTTGTTTGTACTAAAATTTATTTATAATATATACATTTATCTGCAAGTAGGTTTTTGTTTCTCTTTCCCACTCAATATATTGTTGTTTTAAGGAGCAAGCATGGATGGAGTGTTTGTGTGAACTAATATAAATTCAAAGTAAACATCATTACATAAAAGGGTACGGTCTTTTTTTTTTTAGTTTTATTCATTTCAAATGGGCCGGATCCGGCCCATGGGCCATAGTTTGCCCACAGCTGCATTAACCCCTTTAGTCAAAATGTCTTATTCCCCAATACCTGAGACTTATTTGCTTTTATACTTTTCCCCAAATCTTGACAAATTGTGATGTATTTGTTCTAAGGAAAAGAACCAGTTGCTGTGGGCAGAAATCTCATTGCCCTCCCAACTAGAAGAGTTGGGTTGGAGCCTCGCTCTGCTTGTTTCTGCCCCCATTACCTGAGGAAGACCTAGGTTTCTCCCAGCTTGTTTCTTCACCCATAAAAACCTCATAGGATTGTTTATTTTTTTCTGTTTGTTTTTTAAATGTAAAACTTTTATTGGATACTTTTTAAACTACAAAAGTAATGCATGTTAATTTTACCTGATAAAACAGATGCTAACAAAACAAGCCTGTAGGAAGGCAAAGATGATTTTCTCTTCCCTCCACACTCCTTTCCTCTGATATAGGCAATGCACACAGCCCAATGCATATCGTTCCACCCATTCCTTCTTTCTCTTATAAACATAAATAAAGAGGGATTTTGTTTGTACTAAAATTTATTTATAATATATGCATTTATCTGCAAGTAGTTTTTTGTTTCTTTTTCTCACTCAATATATTGTTGTTTTAAGGAGCAAATGAAAGAGCTTAGTAACTTGTAGTCACCACTCTGCAAGGCTTAGACTTGGGGCATTTTGTTTGTTAAATCAATCAGCTTTCTCTCCCTAACATGCATAAGAGGTCAGCTGAGTGAAGGAATAGCTAAATTTGTTGAGCACAAATGAAGTCAGTAACTTTGGTGCATAGAATGCAGAGTTGCCCCATATGCCCAGCCTGATGGAGAATGTGTCAGTGGGAGCCATATGAGGGTCCAGGGGCTGGGGAAGAAGAGAGCCAGGGCCACCTGGTCCATGTTTGTGCCCAGAACCAAGCACAGCACAGAATGCCTGACCAATAAACATGGGATGAGATGGGAGAGATGTACGAAGAATTAATGAATAGAACAATGAATTTAAAAAGGAATAAATAAAGGTACAAACAAGACTACAAATAGGTACCATTTTTTTAAAGCAGTGTTGTGGTGAAAATACTAGTAAATAAGAAAGTAATGAGGGGAACAGGGAACATTCTCTAAGACATCTGGGGATGCATTTGAATAAGCAATGAAAAAAAATTATTGACACGCTGAAGGCTGATGGCAAGGGACCTGTAATTGTTTCACCAGCCAAGGGAACTCCAAGCTGAATTAGAAATCAGGCTTCTCTCTCACCCTCTTACATTAATACAGTTTAACATAATTCTTTGGAACTCCTCAGGGAATATGCCTCTGGAAGAAGCTGACTCAAAAGCTGGATGCCTAAGTTATGTTCATTATCTTTCTTTATATCTCCATAAGCTCCCAGGCTTCTCTAGCATAGCGTCCTGATTCTAGATGTGTGTGGACTCTGTGCATTGCACATAACTGCCTATCTACAAACCGCCAGTTAAAGATGTAATCTCTAAAGGGCCCCAAACAGACTTCTAGAGTTTCTAAGAATATTTTTACACCCTTCACATTTGCTATTTACCTACTAGTCATGCTAAATAAGCATGCGAAGGCTGGCTCAATAAGGTAACAGGCAAATAATTACCCGTTATTTATTGTTTTTAATATATTTTTATTTACTTCAGAGAGGAGGGGAGAGGGAGATAGAAACATCAATGATGAGAGAGAATCATTGATCCACTGCCTCCTGCACATCCCCTACTGGGAATGGAGCCTGCAACCCGTGTATGTGCCTTGACCGGGAATTGCACTGTGACTCCCTGGTTCATAGGTCAGTGCTCAACCACTGAGCAACATCAACTGGACCTTACCCATTATTTATACAAGTCTGAAACCTTCAAGTCTGATTATTATAATATCTTCTCAATCACTTTCCTCCCTTTTATTTATCTGATTCAGGAACTCTGGAGTTAGACAGTCTGGATTCAAATCCTAACTCCAAAGCATATTGGTTATAGGTCTTGATGTAAATTAATGAACCTCTCTGAGCCTCAGTTTTCTCATCCTTAAAATGGAACTAATAATATTGCCTTTCAATGAGATTGTTATGATATTTAACAAAAGCACATAGCAGGAGGTCTGGCACATGGTAAACACCCAATAAAAGGGTTGAAAATGAACTTTTAGAAAACATTGTTATTATTTTAGGAATTGTGTTTATCAATAATTTATTTTTATATTTACTACTAAAAACTATATGCAATTGAGTATACAAGTTAAGAAAAATAGAAACTAAAACTAGCACCTAATGTAGAGTTGTTTTTGCTTGTTTGTTTGAGGTAGTTGGTGTTTTGTTTGGATGCAAATTCTATTCTGAAATAAACTCTTGAAATATTGAAAATAGCTGGAAGAACAAGTAGGCCCCACCCCCTCATAGGCCCCAGCTGAATGTCACCAAGAAATTCCTTCTGTTTAACATCCAGGAAAAGGCTACTTCCTAAGCTCCTGCAATGAGCCAGAGGTTGACCTGGGTGCTGAATTTGCACAGTACAAAGCAAATGTGATCACTGGGTTATGAGAACTGGGGTCCTGAGGAGAAGAAAGCATAGAACAAACAGATATGTAATTAAAGATTACATTCAGTGCTGTGAAGAAGAGAAAATAAATCAATGTAATTTGGGATGGCTAAAAATGCTCCTTAGCTAAAATTTCCCCCCTATTAGTCTCTGGTGTTCAACTGTTTTCTTTTTAAAGCCTAATTTATACCCAGGAGCTAGTTTTCAAAGTGCTGAAGTTCCAACGAAGAGCCGTCTATAACTTGAATAGAGTTAGCTAGCAGATGGAGAAAAACCAGGGATGGAATCAAAATAAACCACTGGGACAATCATATAGTGAATCTTCATAACGGAAAAGCATCTTTAAAACTCAGAATGAGCCATGTGTGCTCTGAAAGACTAAGAGCAAAGGAAACTGCTTATCAAGAGTCTGCCGTAGTCTACTCTCATGAGTTAGTTGAAACATTTAAAAGCACTAAAAGAAAGAAGAAGGCTTGTTTACAGGGGACAGAAGTCAAAGAAGGCAGAGGTAGAAGCAGCCACAACCACCCATCATCCTGTCCTCCCAGCCCCGTCCCAGGTGGGCCATTCTCCCAGGACAGGGATGCTCCCTCAGGAGAGCTGGCAATGGATGGCTGACCAGGAGTGAGCTCTCTTGGGCAACGAACTGACTGAAGCTGTCTTCAGTACCCACCGATTTTTCTGAACTGGAAACTATGAGAATCAAAGCATTACTCCAATGAACAAAACATGCCCTGAACTGTTCAGTCCCCTCCTACCCTGGCCCTGCTGGCATATGAGGCTCCCTCCCCACTTGTACATCCTCCACCCCCGCCCCGCCCTCTCTCCATCCTGTGGCATCAGGACTGGGCACTTATTTCTTTATTAGCTCATGTAATCTGAAACTCAGATGAGTAAGGATCTAACTGCTTTCACTTTAGCAGAGATTAGTAATTCTGAAAATTAAAACATTCTTGAAGCCAGGCCATATAAAAATTATCTAATTTGTAGAAAGAACACTTTCAATTAGCTTACCCAAAACAAATTCATTATGACTTTTACATCTTTTCTAGGGCAGGACAAGCATAGAAATATTCTATAGGGATTTCTCCCTGTAGGGGACACCCTGCATGCCTTTCTCACCTAATTATAAATATCTTCCAAAGTTTAATCTGTGTGGTGTTATATAATTGTGCTTAAAACCTAGCTGGTTTGGCTCAGTGGGTAGTGTGTTGGCCTGCAGACTGAAGGGTCCCAGGTTCTATTCTGGTCAAGGGCACATGCCTGGGTTGTGGGCTCGATCCCCAGTAGGGGGCAGCTGATCAATGATTCTCATCATTGATGTTTCTATCTCTCTCTCCCTCTCCCTTCCTCTCTGAAATCAATAAAAATATCTTCTAAAAATATATATTTTTCAGCAGAAGAATGACTGATAATGGGTATGGTATTCTAAATCTGACCTAAGTTACGTCAAAAATAAGGGTGCAATTATAAACCTGTATGGAAAAATTGGAAATATATCTATGCTCCAAGTTCTACAAAATGGCATGTGTGTACTGCCCACATAGATTTTATACAGGTTCTTAGTGTACTGTGAAGTACATTTGTTAGTCACCAAAACACATAAACACAAGCAAAACCTAATATGTAACCATACAATGGGTAATAATAAATTTCCATGCATAATTAAATTTAATAGATTTTTTGAAAAGATTTTCTTTTAAGAATGATTTATCTAAACTCCCTTAAAATGCTATTCATGGAGATTTCCCTTTTCCTCTTGCTTCTTGATAGAATTAATTACCTAATAGCTGTAGAGACATTCTGAATAATTCTACTTTAAAAATTTTACAGCTACATTTTCCAAAAATTACTAGAAATATCCCGTTTTCCACCACTTAATAGCAAATCATATTTGACCAAAGTGTCTCTCAGGGAAGAAAGGGGAGACTGAGCTGAGATGGAAATGTAGCTTGAGCAATATCAAAGGATTGGAATGGTTAATGTCCCAATATGAGAACACTAATTTTCTGTGTGTAACGAAGGTGTCTAACTTACAAATCAAGAGTAATCTGCAGAGACTTGGAAGCATTTATCAACATTTTATGAGATTATTGTGTGAGGCTCCAGAACGCAGACCATCTTTGTCTTTGCTTATCTCTCCTCCCTTGCACATACACACATCCCCTGTACAAAGCCACCTGGCGCTATCTGCAGAATGATATACCTGTTGAACTACCTCAATGGAGAGGACTAATTAGCAAGCTCATTAATTAGCTCCTGTTTTTTCCTAAAAGTTGTCAGCTGTAATCATTCATTTGTTTTCCCAAATTGTCTGCCGTGACTATCACCATTAGTGCCTCTCAGTGAATGCGTGGACCTCACGGAGGTCTTGCCCTTCCTGCAGAGCGAAGCCTCCAGTGTTCCAAGAGTCGTGGGCAAAGCATAGACATTCCCTTGACAAACGGCAGCTCTTCGGCATAGAGCACTGAAACGAAAGGCTAACTCCTAATGTGTTTGTTCTACACCCCCAGCAGCAAAGAACCACACACATATAGACAGCAAAGTAGCTTGAACTGACTTCCATAAATGCGGTAATTCATAGACAATTTATGTATGGTCATGCAGCTGTAGAAGCTTTTTTATTTTAATATACTTTTAATGATTTCAGAGAGGAAAGGAGAGGGAGAGCAGCAGTAGAAGTTTTGTTAATTGCATAGCAGTGCACATACTTGCCTTTAATTACTTATAAAACGGTACGTGTTCTCCTACATCCACTAGTAATCAACTATTGTGGTTGTAGTATGTATAGCATTGCTTTAGCTATTTGTTTTCCTTGTCGTTCCCCCACCAAACCATGTCTCTCCCAAGGGAAGCTAAGAAGTACTTTATCTTTGTGTTTCAATGCCTCCATCCAGACTCAGTGGGTCTCGTTAGATAATTGCTGGCTAAGAGTTAGGAGCACATATGCTCCTGGAAGATTTGTGGTTTGTTTGTTTGTTTTTTCCTTTGGGACTATTTACATAAAGGAAACATTAGGGAGATTATATGCCTACATTTTATGCAGTGCAAAGGGACACATCTCTTTCTCATTGCTATGAGCTCTTTAACCACATGGATATTAACCCTTTTCAGTCCAATGTCGAGACTGACTCGACAGACCAGGCACTAGTAGCAAGTCTAATGTCGAGGCTGACTCGACAGACCAGGTGCTAGTAGCAGGTCCAATGTCCAGGCTGACTCGACAGACCAGGTGCTAGTTGCAGGTACAACATCGAGGCTGAGGTCGACACTGCAAACCGGTTCAACATTCAATCCCGTCAATTAATTTGGACCAGACTGTTTGAATTCCAAAAGTAAAATTGGACCGCAAAGGGTTAAGACTATATAGTGGAACGACACAGGAATTAGGAGTAAGAACCCTCCCTTCCTGTATGCAGTCAAAATCTGTGTATAATTTTGACTCTCCAAAATGTAACTACTAATAGCCTACTGTTGCCTGGAAGCCTTACCAATAAAATAAAGTCAATTAATATATATTTTGTATATTATAAGTATTACTAGAGGCCTGGTGCACGACATTCATGCACGGGTATGGTCCCTAGACTTGGCCTGCAATCAGGGCCATCTTCCCTGGCTGTCGGCAGCCAACCACTGCACCCTGTTGGCAGCCAGCCCTGCCCCCTGCCACCACACACTCCCAGTTCCCCATTTGCCATTGGGCAATAGGAGCCTGCCAGCTGGGGAAGGGACCAAGAGGTCAGCCATTCCCACCTGCTCACTGGCCCCACCCCCACCCCACCAGTCACCCCCTGTGGGTGGGGCAGGGGCCTTGGCCTAGCGCTGTCTGTGTCCCCCGCCACCCACCCCCTGGTTCCCCATTCACCATCGGGCGATGGGAGCCTACTGGCTCGGGGGAGGGACCAAGAGGTGGTCAGTGCGCCTCATAGTGACTGGTTAAGCAGTCTTTCTGGTCATTCTGCCTTTAGGGTCAATTTGTATATTACCTTTTTATTATATAGGACTAGAGGCCCGGTGCACAAAAATTTGTGCAC
>NW_005363502.1:503654-525379 GCF_000412655.1 Myotis brandtii | reverse complement strand
GGCCGCCATCTTGGTTGGGTTAATTTTCATATAGTCGCTCTGATTGGCTGGTGGGCGTGGCTTGGGGCATAGCAAAGTTATGGTCAATTTGCATGTTTCTGTTTTATTAGATTAGATATGTATACCAGTATACATACATATCTAATACATATACTGTATTTTTATCTTATTTTTGTTGTTAATCCATACCTGAGGATATTTTTTTCCTTTTTTTTTTTTTAGAGAGAGAGTGGAAAGGAGGAAGGGAGAGAGAGAGAGAGAAACATCAATGTGTCTCACATCTATTGGTTGCCTCCCGCATGCACTCCCACAGAGGGACAGGGATCAAACCTACAATTCAGGTACCTGCACTTGACTGGGAATCGAACCTGAGACCCTACAGTGTGCGGGTCAACCCTGTAACCACTGAGCAACACTGGCAAGGGCTATAGACTGTATTTTTACAATAAGGTAAGCTGGAGGAAAGAACATGCTATTTTTAAAAATCATAAGAAAGAAAAAATACAATTACTATAGTATTTATTGAAAAAATCCACGTACAGTTCAAACGGTGTGGTGTAAGTCAACCGTAGTTTGAAAATGACTATTTATATCCTCCCTATACATCTGACTCAACTCCCAGTTGCGCCTGTATTCAGGACGACTGAAGGCTTAAGCTGGCTTTAAGATTAACATCTCAAGCCTGATTCTCATTCTTCTCCCCAACTGTGAGAGCAGTTATCAAAAGCTAGCGAGCAGAGAGCAGAGTCTTACCACGTCTCTCTCTTTTCCTCTTTTGATTTCATTCTTGGTCTCCTTCACTGGCTGTGCTCTCTTTGACTGAGTTCCTTGATGTTAATCCTCAGGGAAGGGATAGCTACATTTGGGAGGGGATAATAGATTTTATTTCACCCAGTATATACAAAATATTGCCATTTCAACATGCAATATAGGTTTTACAAAGATTAAAGAGGTATTTTAGATTTTTTTTTTTGGTACAAAGTCTTCAAAATTTGGTATTTTATCCTGACAGCACATCCCAATTTGGAAAAGAGGCATTTCAAATGGTTGATAACCTAGAGGCGCCCATACTGGACAGTTCAGGGTGATAGGCATTGACTGCTTAGCAGCTGTGGTCTGTTGAAGCTCAAAGTGGATGCCAGACAGACAGAGAACTGATTGTAGTTCTGGGACATAAATGTTAAGAAAAGCCACAGTATCCAGGAAAGAACTCCCATTTTTCTATTCACAGAAGCTACAGGATTTGTGGTCAAGATGAACCCAATTTGTTATAGCTGTGTAACTCGCTCTCCCAAATTTTAATCTGAGAGTCCCAGAGTCTTGCTGCAGTTGGGGATGAATCTATATGGCTCAGTACGTAGTATATTCAACTGGTCTTAGAGAATTCGAAAACTTTTTAGGGCTCAGTGACTTAGCCAGTGATGAGACCTAGCTTTTCAAGATTCTAGAAAAATACTGTGACTCAGATTTCTGAATAAACGTTAGTTGGAAAAATGACCCAATAGCCCACCTACCAATTCTCTGATACACAAAGTAGTTTTAGCCCTAAATTAATGAGCCCAGGCTCATTTGCCTGAGGATCTTCTGTTTAAAGCGCTTTCATACTTCAACGGAATAATTTTTCTCTATCTGAGGTCACACTTTTCATTGGCTTGTAATGTAAGTCCCCTTATTTTCAAGAATAAAACTAATTTATTATACTATACACAATAAACTATGTTTGCATTCTTGAGTTGCGATATATCTCATCAAGATTTTTATAAAAATCTCAACTGTGATTTTTATAAAAATAACAGTTTTATTGAAATATAATTCCTATACCACAAAATTCATCCTTTTAAAGTGCACAGTTCAGTAGGTTGTAGTATAATCACAGACCCATTACCACTATCTGATTTCAGAACATTTTCTTCACCCCAGATAGAAACTCTGTATCCATTAGTAGTCACTCACTGGCCCTTCTGCTCCCCAGCCCCATGAAGTTACCTTTCAATTACAAAAATCATCTCAAAGGCTGAGTTTACCAGTATAGTTGGTGCAATAGAATAGGCAATGGACTTTTTGGCGTGGTGGTTTATTGCTCTCATGCTATTCTCTATTTCATTTGCTCTACAAGTATTTATTGAATAATGTGTGGGATATTAGGATGAAAGAGAGGAGATAGTTCTGCATGTTAGATGTGGTGACTTTTTGAAGTAAGCTCAGGGTATACCGACTGGATCTCATTTCTGTGCTTGCCTGCTGTTAGATGAGCTGCAGCACCATTTTGTATGAAGTTAGACTTTTAGGCTGCTAAAATATCGTCAGTTCCTATCTCTGACCCTATGGAGCTGTGAATACATTTTTGCAAGTTTATTTAGAGTTAGAACCTGGCTTCAATCAGGAGGCCATGGGATGTAAAAGTAAAATGTTTGTCTTGATTCTATATCACGTTCTACCTCTGTTCTGCTTTATTTCAGGAGACACCCAACCAGCATGCAGTCCATGAATACCAATCCATCATTCTGACACACACCCTCTTCTACCAGGGGGTTTATAGTCCAAACATTCTTTTGGACATTTATATATGTTGCATAGATTTTTAAAAATATATATTTTTATTGATTTCAGAAAGAAAGGGAGAGAGAGAGAGAGAGATGGAAACATCAGTGATGAGAGAAAATCATCAATTGGCTGCCTCTTGCACACACCCTACTGGAGATTGAGCCCACAACCCAGGAATCGAACTGTGACCTTCAATTGTGTAGTATATTTAAGATTTACTACTAAAACACAAGAAAGCCACCTTCCCCAAGGTATATTACAATGGTGGTGATAAATTTTCTCTAATAGAAAATATCTAATTTTATTAGTAATAATCTTCTCTCCCTTGGCCCTTGGTTCATTGGTTGACACTCAAACCACCGAGCCACACCAGCCAGGCTATTGCATAGATTCTTTGATTCAGGAAAAGCTTACCTGACAGTCCCCTCAATACATGCCACTTATAGCTCAGGATGTTGTGCTTCACTGTATATGGACTTATATTATTTACTAATTGTATCTTCTCAAATAGAGTGAGGTTGCCTTGAGACCAGCCAACAGCGTACCCCTATCCCACCCCAGTCCTGTCACATGGTAGTGTGTCCTCCTGCCATTAATATATGATGATTAATGGAATCGGTTTAGGGGTCAGGTAGAAAGCTATAGGTTGAACCACCTTTCCCACTCACTCCATTTTATGAGTGTTCAGTGGAGGGTTTGGCCCCTGTCAGCTGGTGGTACAGTGTCCCTGATTATGGTCTCCAACCCCAGCGCCCACTATTACTGTACTAGCCTTGTGTTTGAGCACCTACTATGTGCCTGGCTCTGTGCTAGGTGTTTGAAAGCAGCACTTCTTCTCTGGGCTCACCTGTTCACTCCCTTCTACCAGGACACTTACCCTGTGGATAGAATGGGAACATAAAATGAAGTAGGGTGGCAGGATAACATTATAACATGCTGAATGAGACCCCTGGAATGTCATATACCTTTTGAGAATTTTCTCCCTCAAGGAGCGAGTTTCTCATTTCTTTAGTATGAACTCCATGGAGGGCATGTGGCTAGGACAGCAGATTTCCATTATGCTGACATAAAGAGACACAGTCTTCCCCTTGGAGCTGATGGAGAGACCCCCTGATGATGTTACCCTGCAGATATCCATGTGGTTGAGTGTGTTTATGGGACCATTATCTAGCATTTTCTTGAAGATGCCAGCTAATTCTGAAAGCCTCTAATCTGAATAGAATACCTTAATGCTGTGGTGTTCAATAAACATGGTGCTTTTGCGAATATAAAATACTTACAAGAATTTATGTTACTACTAAAACACAAGAAAGCCACCTTCCCCAAGGTATATTACAATGGTGGTGATAAATTTTCTCTAATAGAAAATATCTAATTTTATTAATAATCTTCTCTCCCTTGGGCCCTTAAATCCCCAGGATTCTCATAGCTGAGTTAAAAGCACAAACAAGATTTCACAAGTCTTACTTGGTGAGCTGTGATTTTTCTCTGGGCTCATTTCTACCATGTTTTTTAAATTACCAAGGGAAGCTGCTCTCTGCATGAAAACCTTGCTCACATATTGATAATGGTCCATGTTTATGAAGGAGCTGACTGTGCCTTCAGCTCCCAGGCCAATGCGATACCTGAGTCAGTGCAGAAAGGCTGTTGTCGAGTCCACATACCTGTCAAAACCCTTTTGCAGATGACTTTATGAATCATAAGTATGGGAATGCATCAGATCTCCGGGAAGGCTTACATCAAATGGTAAAGTTCATGGCACCGCTGGGGCAGTTTGGTGTGATTTAGCAAGAATTTTCTCTGGATAGTGGAGTGTTTACAAGACAATATGGGCCCCGTGCTGCATGGAAGACTGGTGAGCAAGAAGAAGAGGTGTCGGAGACAGTTTTTTCAAAAAAGAAGGGAAAATAAATTCTCCCCCTGCCCCCCAAGGGCACTTATTTGCCCTCCACGTACAAGGCATGGATTTTTTTTCCACCCAGCAAAGCAACAAACTTATAGTTAGGCAGTAAAAAGCAGGGTTCTCTGTCTGTAAAATGACTCTTGGATTCAATAAGGGGTTTTGTTTAGCCCGGCTCCTCTCCTGGGTCCCAGGTCACAGTGACCTGCCAGTCATCTCTGTGGGCTCTGCTAGTGCAGGAGTCCTGCCTCAAGAGGACACCAAATCAGTGTTCAGCATGTTCCCATTTAAAAGGAAGATTGTGCTCTGTGCTGATCTCAAATGCAGGTGTCATTCCACCTCTAATGGATGGTGCTACTGTTTCCCGGGACAGGAGAAGAAAGGAGTGGAGTGGAAAATAGGCTGATTGCTCAGGAGGACATTCAGTTCCCTGTTCCTTCGGGCTTGAGCAGAACATCTGTGGGCTTCCCTCTTTCTAAAAACTTAAAAACCATGGGCAAGCTGGGTAATATAGGTTTTTAAATGACTAACATGTAGTTCTTAAAAACACATAGAATGATTTTTTGAAATAGCATGCAGGCCCCCTATAACTATATGACTTTCATAATAGTTTTATTTTAAACAGCATCTGAAAATATTTAAACTGTCACATTGTAAACTCAAGTCTGATAGATCTGTTCTCTGAAATACATTGTTTTCTGACCTACACAGACAGGCAAGTAAGTCCAAATTTCCTCTTGTGTATTTCTTTGAATGTTGGTTTTGGTTAATTGATAACCTTCCAAAGATGTCCTATGGTTTAAATCATGTGGGAAACCACAGATCAAACAGAGTTCAATGGGTTTCTTTGCTAGGGAGCTTTTCCAAAGACTATCACTAAATAGAGAAATGTGTCGCTTTACCTCCGAAGGGACTTGGCATGGGGAGAGCCTTCAGAATGAATATTCTGCTGCACTTACTTTGGGAAATGCTAGTTTAGTCCATCCCTTCCTTCCGATGTAGCGGGGATGCTCCGGCTGCTGGATGTCTGCAGCTGTTCCCTTTGCCTGAAACGCCAGCCCCAGCAGCCATGTGGCTGGCTTCCCACATCACCTCCAGTCTTTACTCAGAGGTCACTTTCTCAGTGAGTCCTTCCCCGCCCAAGTTTTTACTTTTTATTTTTTAAAATATATTTTTACTGATTTCAGAGAGGAAGAGGGAGAAAGAGAGAATCATTGATTGGCTGCCTCCTGCACACGCCCTACTGGGGATCAAGCCGCAACCCGGGCATGTGCCCTTGTACGGAATCAAACCCGGCACCCTTCAGTCTGCAGGCCACTGCTCTATCCACTGAGCCAAACCGGCCAGGGCCCTGACCAAGTTTTTAAAATTCAAGTTCCTTCCTCAACATTCCTTAGCCTTCTTCTTAGTTTAGTTCTAATGTAGCATCCTTATCTAGCTGTTTTTTGTTGTTGTTTTTACTTTGGTTATTATCTCTTCCAACTAGAAGGTAACCTCCTTAAAGGCAGGGACCTTCACTTTGCCCCACATTCAAGGGACATTTCTCAGCCTTCATGTTATTCAGCTGCTCAGGATCCTTTGACATCATCGAATGCTCTGCCAATGTGAAAGTGCCGAGATATTGCAAAAATGCCTGACTAGCCACCCTTCAGCCAACTGAAGTTAGTGAGGGATTGAGCCTAAACCGGCAGTTGGACATCCCCCAAGGGGTCCCAGATTGGAGAGGGTACAGGCTGGGCTGAGGGGACCGCCCCCCTCCCCTGCCCCCCATGCATGAATTTTGTGCACTGGGCCTCTAGTACCTACATAATATTGTTGTCATGCTAAATAAGACAACATATATAAATGTTTCTGGTAGATAATAAGTGCCCAATTCTTAGGTATTAAATTACCATATATATATTATTTATTACAGTTGCTTTTTCCGTATTTAGTTACAGACCAAAGATATGTATGTGGTTAAAAGCTTAACCTTTGCCAATTTTTTTACTCCTGTATTCCCTGCACCATGCTTCTTTCTCTAGGAGACACCATGATTTTGTGAATTTCAGCACGAAGAGGCAGGTTGAATCATGTGAAGCATGTTGTATCTTCTGGCATTGATTTTCTGTGCAAATCAGTGATTCAGGCACTCTGGGTTTCTCTACGAATTGGCTTGTAATTAATGAACAACAATCACTTATTTACCACTTAAGGGCCCTGCGGGAAAATTGAAGATGAAGTATTATATACTCACTACAATGCATTTGCTATTTAATAGTCAAATAGAAACCATTTTTTTCAGGTCACTGTGGTTAGGGAGCTGGGAGTGATTTTTATGGCAGATACAGTTCTCATTGCTGGAGCTCAGCTCAGCGACTCAGAGTGACCAGGCTGCGGCTTTGCCTTCCACCCCTCTGTCCTCCCAGCAGCAGTCACCTCCTGAATATGGCCACCTCCTGGCTCATCTTGCCTGAGGGCAATAAGATTGCCAGAGCCGAGGAAGACTGGAGTTCTGCTGTCTGGAGCTCTACCATAGGAAGTAAAAAAAGCAAATGAGATTATCTTGTTTTTCCTGTTACTAAAGGCTTCCTTACCAGGTATGAGGCAGACACGAATGTAATCAATATATTCTTTACATTTATAGTCACATTTTCTGTTGTCTTGTCAGAAATTTGACAGAGGTACAACATGAGACAATTTTTTATTTATTTCCCTCCTTCTTTCATTCCTTCCTTCTTATGTTTTTATTTTTAAAAATAGAGACTACTGCCCTGGCTGGTGTAGTTCAGTTTGTTAGAGCATCGTCTCAGGTGGCGGGTTCAGTTCCCAGTCAGGGCACATACTAGGTCAGGTTTCGTTGGGGCATGTGTGGGAGGCAATGGATCCATGTCTCTCTCTCTCTCTCTCTCTCTCTCTCTCTCTCTCTCTCTCATCTCTCTCTCTCTCAAAAAAAAAAAAAGATAGAAATCACCTGTAAGCTTATTCCTAGAAAATAGTGCGGTGCGGCTAAGCAAAATGTAGGTGCTCCTAGTGGCAAATAAACTCTTGAAAACTCTCAAACATAGATTTATGAACTCTGCTCTGAGGAGCTACCATGAACCACAGAACCTGAACTCTGAAATCTGCATCCTTTTCTCAAACAAAGCATTGTCACTTTCCTTGCTGCCGCTGGACCATGCATTGGTCAAAGGCAAGGAACACACCTCATGTAGCCCCGTACCCCCGCATTTCCCTCAGAAAAGGAGCTCAATAGCTGCTTGTTGATCCGTTGAACAGAACTGAACATGGAAGAGATCATCAAGGAGCATTGTTTGGGCTGCAGCCAGGGAAGCTTCTGAGCTTGGCTGCCCGTTTCACTTACTGTGGTTAGAATTGCCAAAAGGCTGTAACTGTTCTCGGATCTGCAGATAAAACGTTGTCTTCTGGCACACGCTGATCTGATCCTGCATAAAAATCCAAGTCCTTCCTCATCTCAAGAGAACACTGGGTTGGTACAGCTTCGCAGAAGTCAACAGTACCTTTCAGGAGCCTATATCTGAAGAAAATCAATAGCCCCATAATCAGGTAGAGCCTTTGCCCAACTGCCTTCCTACTAAGCACATTCTGTCTCTCTCTCACGCTTACTACCGATACATGTGAAGCATTTGGAGTGGAACTGGATTGTGTGAGCGCTCCACTTGGTTGCAAATAGGTGGATGTGTGATTTTCATACTAATGACTGCCACATGCGACAATAGAAACCCATCACCATGAAATATAGCATTTTTGGAAGGTTCTCTTGCATCAGCGGCACCCATTTATGCTGCTGGAAATGCTTGTATCTGTCTGCTTTGATGTAGGAAATAGGAGTCATTAGTAAGACATGCATGAACTGAACAGATAAAACCAAACTTCATGCTTGGGTCTTTATGCCGCCTGCAGACCTCCATGCATACAGTTACATGAATGAACAGATGCTTTCAGTCAGGGCCCTGGGAGATATGCAGCTACTAACAGGAGGGAGGCAGAAGCTCTGTAAACAGCTCAGGTGCTTGTTCTCTCTGTTTTCATCTTTGCATTTGGCTTTCAAAGGCATCTTAATGGGTGGGGAGAGTTTGCAGTATTTGTGTGTCTGAATTGTCCTGTTCTAGTTTCCAGGGAAGAGCAGAAAGGTGAGAAAGGAAGAGAGTGAGTCAGGGCAGCCAGGCTCCCCCGGGCTTCACAGGGCAATGCAATGTTGAGGTCAGGTATGTTTTGAACTGTGGTGTGAAGGGTGTTAGCCTGCAGGCATTACACATCTCAGAAAAGACCACATTACCCAGCAGGAAACTCCGCCAACTGCCCCTAGAAACATCTGTATCTGATTGTAAAAGAAAGATAGGAAATAGTTTTGCCTCTATCATGCTGCTCCTAAATCCTGGTCGAACACAAGAAAAGGCAGCTGAGGGATGCTTAAAAAGTGCCGTGCGAAAATGAAGTGTGAACAGAGTGCACATTCAATAATGAAACACATTTCTAATGGATTGCAAGAGCCCCTTAGTGGTGCCCGGGACTCCCGAAGAAAATAAAGAAGAGCCACTTAGGACGCCCTGTAGTGTATCTTGCGCCTATAATTTACCTTGGCATTTTTTTGTTTAACATTCCAAGTAAGACAGAAAAGATCATCCTTAGAAATGCTTCTACTCTACTTTTAAAAATGGCTGCTCCCATTAATGGAGAGTTTTGAAATAGTCACAATAATCATACTTTTAAATTTTTATTTTAAGATAATGGTAGATTCACATGCAGTTTAAGAGATAATGCAGCGAGATCCCGTAGACCTTTTAGTTGGTTTCCCCCACTGGTAACACCTTGAAAATCTAGAGAACAATATCACAACCAGTATATTGATATTGACACAGAGCATTTTAATCACCACTAGGATCACCCATGTTACCCTTTTGTAGCCACACCCACTCCTTAATCCTAAGCAAACACTAATATGTAGTTTCTATCATTTTGTCATTTCAAGAATGTCATCTGGTAAATGGAATCAGACATATAGACTTTTAGGGTTGGATTTTTCCACTTAGCCAAATTCTCCAGAGGTTCATTCAGATTGTTTTCTATGTCAGTAAATGTTCCTTTTAAGTGGTGAGTGGTATTCCATGGTATAACTGTACCAATTGGTTACCCATTCGCTCATTGAAGATATGTAGGTTAATTCCAATTTGGGCTGTTGTGAAAAAGTCTGCTATATTTTCACCCAGGACATAGTTTCTCATTTCCACTCTTTCACAGGGTAAAAGTTTTTAATTTTGACAACATCTAATTTATTACTTTTTTATTTCCTAGATTATGCTCTTGGAGACATCTAAAATCTCTTGGCTTAGTCTGACTTCCTAAAGGTGGTCTCCTATATTTTTTTCTAAGATGTTTATAATTTCATGTTTTACATTAAAGTTCATGATCCATTTGGAGTTAACTTCGCATGAGGTGTGTGGTTGTCAGGCTCATCTTTTGACCTGTGGAAGAGCAATTGTCTCACCACTATTTGTTGAAAAGCTTTCTCCCCTCCATCGAAATGCTTTCCACCTTATTAAAAAGCCAGTTGGGTATATTTGTGTGGATCTATTTCTCAATTCTCTATTCTGCTTCATTGACCTATGCATCTTTCTCTCCTCCAATGCCACACAGTCTTGATTACTGTAGCTGTATAAAGAGTCTTCAAATTGGATGGAATGATTCCTTCCACTTTATTCTTCTTTTCAAATGTGTTAACTATTCTAGGATCTATGTTTTCCATATAAATTTTAAAAGAATCCTATCGATGTCTACAAAAAAATCTTAATTAGCTTTTGCTAGGTACTGCATTAAACCTGTCTATCAATTTGAGGGGAATTGGCATATTTAGTACGTCGTCTTCTGAGTTACAATATAATATGCCTCTCCATTTATTGAAATCTCCTTTGATTTCTTTCTTCAGCATTGTGTAGTTTTCAGCATACAAATCCTGCATATGTCTTGTTAGATTGATGCTTAAATATTTAAGTTTTTTGAGCAATTTTAAATGGTGATATATTTTAATTTTGATGTCTTATGTTTATTGTTAATATATAATAATGATTGATTTTCTGTATGTTTCTCTTTTATCCTGCAATGTTGATGAACTATTTAGTTATAGGAGGGTTTTTGTTTGCTTATTTTAAATAGATTCTTTGGGATTTTCTATGTTGGTAATCATGTTATCTGCAAATAGAGACCTATTTTTCCTATTTGTTTGTTTTTATCAGGAATGGGTGTTGAATTTTATCAAATGCCTTTTCTGCAACAATTGATGATCATGTGTGTTTCCTCTTTAACCTGTTGATATGATGGGTCACCTGGGATTTGTAAAAGCACCTGGAATTTGTTTTAATTAAGCATGATAAGACACACAGTTGCTAAGAACAAAAACCAACAAAGTGTTACACTGTCATTGAATCAAGGATTACCACCTTTTAAAAAAAATCTTTATTATTGAAAGTATTACATATATCTCCTTTTAAGGCTTGAGCTAGATCTGCTCCAGCTCCTAAGAACTGCACCTCCCCTAGGGTGGTGGGCCCTCTTAGGGACCTGGGGGACATTTGTGTGGCAGACAACTTCCCCTTTACCTGCAGTTTGCTAACATGATCAGGCTACATGACTAACACTGATGGGCATTGCCCAGAAGAGGGATGTGTCTGCTAATTTTCCCTCCTTCACCTTTCTCTTTGCATCACACACACACACACACACACACACACACACACACACACATCATTATTAATAATATGGTCAGGCTCATGTGAGAATACCCAGAATATTTGCACATTGCCTTTATTGCACAGGAGGCCCTTCATTTGCATTTTATAGATGGGACTTGAAGAAAAGTCATCCCGTTTCTCCTCTGGCCTAAACCCAGAAGTCTGAGGCATACGATTTTATGTGAATTTATCTGCACATGGTCACTGGCTGAAGGAGATCAGTAAAAACGCACTGGGCCTTCAAGCTGGCAGACTCGAAGCCAGAGCCACCCTGGAGAGAACTGACAGGGTCTCAGGCCTGTGTTTTGTCTTTTAACCTCCTTCCTCCAACACAAATAGAAGACAGTTCTGATGGCTTTGATGATGGAGGTTCCATAGACTAAAGCTAAGGCTCTCTAGATATTTTTAAAAGATTAATATGTTCTTGGAGATTTTACCTTTTGCCTCTGAAGTATTACTTATAGAGTTTTCTTCCACTTTACTAACCTAGAAATGTGTAATATAACAGACTCTCAGCAGAAATAAAATTCTTATTTAAAAGAAAAACACAGTAAAGCCCTGGTTTTTTAGCTAAACCCTTTCCTCTCATTCTACAGCCCCTCAGAACCCATGTTTAATGTGTGGGATAATGGATTGTATTTCTGAATAACATGTTGCAAAGGACCAAAAAGAGTAAGATTAGTGCTTAGCACTTACTGCCAAGGAAAAACTTGGGGAGATGGCCTTTTTTTTTGGAAGCAAAGAATTTTTAGATCCCAAACTGTTCCTAAAAGGGAAAAGACTACCTTATTAAGAACTTTTCTACTTCTGAATTCAGATTTGGAATAATGAGAGATTATGACAAATGTCCAAATTAGTATAAATGATCTCTCTACCCTTACTTGGTGGTTTCATTGAGTTTTTTAAAATAAAAGAAACAGAACAAAAATAAATACATTGCAAAATAAAAGACCTTTACTTAAATTTGTCTAGTGTAACCTTCAAAATATTTAATTTCTTTGTTCTATGTAAAATGTCTACATAGAGGCAAAAATACTTTTAAGTTTTTCAAATGTCAACCCTAAGCACAGTTGCATGTATTTATTGGAAACTAAGTCTTGGTGTGAAAGATGCTGAGAGAGCCTGTAGACTCAGAGTGTTCTGGAAAAAAAAGTTAATAACCCTCTTTCCATGTTACTAAAAATGACCCAGGCAAGGCATTTCAGACACCTGCAGGAAGCAGCTAGCTACCTGAACTCTTAGCTCAGACAGCCAGGCCCCTTCTGCTTTCATCTCATCTCGCTAACCTTTGCAAAGATATTTGTTGCACTGAAATTGATTGCCAGCACACTTGGCAATTCAAATTGCATTAGATGCTCCTCCTTTTTAAATTCCATTAACCAAGATGAACGCCATGCGATCTGGGGAAGCCCTTCAGTGGGACCTCAGGGGCTGTGGGACTGGCTCAGACTTTGTGATCAAGGCGCCTTATCCTGTGAATCTAATCAGCACTGACAGCAGCTTCTTGGCCTCTAAAACACACGCTTGTGCCCTGATCTGGATTCCAAAACTGGAACCATTTTAAAAACGCTCTCAGTATCTCCGGATACTTACAAAATGCATTGATCTGCAGAAAAAGAGGAGCTCCACTAGGAGAATTCACTAGCCCATCCATCAATAAGTATCTTTTCTCTGGGATCTAGTGTGTGGGTCCCAGGCTGAAGTGAGGACCTGATTCTGTAATCTGTGAAAAAGGTGCTGGTACCCTTGGTGTCCATGGATCCAGAGATCCTTTGAAATTCTTTTCCAACCCCTTTCTAAGGAGCCTCACTCACCCACAAAGTACAGCCATTGTCATGGTGATGGGGGGGTGGGGCTGGAACAGGTAAGCAGAGAATTCGGGTGAGGAGGGAGATCTGTGCTCAGGGCTCCTGGGAACTGAAACCCTGGTTCCTTAAGGCCACAGAGAATTCTGATTCTCTCCTAACCAGCTGCACACACTCCTGCTATGTGGGTGGACACATAATTGTGACTTGGGAAAGGCAGGCCTGGCACCCACGCACGATATTTAAGTTGTGGAGTCAAAGAGGTTGGGGAGTCAGGGCAAGGGGAACAGAGGACACCTCGGCAGATAGGAAGGGTGTATTTTCTGTCTTTCCCACCATTAGCGAGAGCTTTGAGAGAAGACAAGGTTGTCCTCCGGTTGTGGCCCTGCTGGCCCAGGCTAACCTGGAATGCGTGCTCACTGAGTGTGTTTCTCTCTTTCCGCCCCAGGACAGCTTTCCTGCCCGCTTCGGAGGAGTCCATTTCGTCAACCAGCCCTGGTACATTCATGCCCTGTACACGCTCATCAAGCCATTCCTTAAAGACAAGACCAGGAAGCGGGTAATGACAAGAAGTGCCCAATGCCGGGAATGTGGGGGATGTGTAGTGGAGGGGGGGGACAATTATAGTGGCCCTCCTCTCAATCGCTCTCTCTCTCCCCTTCTTATTTTTCTCTGTGGTTTTGCTGCGTTTCTGCAGTCCCTGAGCATTTGAGCTGCAGCTGGAGTTTGCAAATGGCCTGGATTCAATCAATAATTTAGAAGAACTGGGTTATTTTCAGAGTCCCAGTGACAAACCAAAGGGAATTTTGAAGGCATGCAAATACCAGATGCCCATTTTGCTGCCAATGCTAGTGGGAGGTATGGGGTCAAGCAGCTTCCTGTTCATGGAATATTTTAATAGCCAACATTTAGGAAGAAGCCACCACTTGGTGTAGGCCTGGGGGTAATGGGGAGTACTCAGGGGGGTGCAGAGGGCAGAGAATGCACCAGGAGAGAGGAGAGAGCAATGTGGAGGTGCACGTGCAGCATGCCTGGGCGGGGTGGTCTGCACCACTACTCCGCATCAGCAGGGATAATTAGGAGATCACTGTATCTGTAAATTGGGGCCCAGGGCCAAATACTACCCAGTTTGTTCATGAACTTCCTCTTTAAGGACTGTGAATGCAGCCCCTTTTCTGAGCAATAAATGAACATTTCATGAAGACAAAGTTCTAGACACAGAATTGAATGCCTCCTTAAGTACCATGATCAGCGGCGGCGCATCCAATTTGTCACTGCTCGATTGTGTATTAGATGAAATACTCCATCAGACGTTTTGGAGGTTTTAATTGCTAATTACTTTCTCTTTCCAGATTTTCCTGCACGGGAACAATTTAAACAGCCTTCACCAGCTCATACACCCGGAGTTTTTGCCCTCTGAATTCGGAGGAACCCTTCCTCCTTATGACATGGGAACTTGGGCCCGGACATTACTCGGCCCCGACTACAGTGATGAAAATGACTACACTCACACGTCCTACAATGCAATGCACGTGAAACACACGTCCTCCAACCTGGAGAGGGAGTGCTCCCCCAAGCCGATGAAGAGGTAAGGCCTGGCTTATCAGAGCCTCCAGTCCGAGGGCAACAGGCATTTTTTGATTTGGGTCTATTGCGGGTTAAGTAATTGAAGACCTTTACGGGCACAGAACTTAAAAAAAGTAAATTGTGATACATGCTCAGCTGATTTCATCAGAATTGGAAGCAAATGGGACTTGGCTGGCCCAGAAATATAGCTGTCCCCTTGTATTATAGAAACTGCTAAAGGCTAGGACCTCGCTCACAGCATGATTACAGTCTTAGTCTCTAAGGAGTCAGCTAATGCCACAGACTGAAATGTTGGACCTTTGGGACACAGTGGATGGGAAAGCAGGATGCTAGAGAATGTCCTCGTCATCCGTGCATTTGGAACCATTTATTGAGCATTTACTTAGCGGAAGGCACTGATTAGTCACTGGGAGTACAAAGGTGAAGAAGACATCAAAAGAACAGAGTGGGCCTGGAGAAAACCTGCAGAGCAAGACATTCCAGCTGAGCGCTGAAGGATGAAAATCAGCAGCCCAGGCTTAAAAGGGGGAGGGGAAGAGGCTCCAAGCAGAGGGGACACCCAGAGGCATGGAGGCCCTAGAGCAGTGGTTCTCAACCTTCTGGCCCTTTAAATACAGTTCATGTTGTGACCCAACCATAAAATTATTTTCGTTGCTACTTCATAACTGTAATGTTGCTACTGTTATGAATCGTAATGTAAATATCTGATATGCAGGATGGTCTTAGCCGACCCCTGTGAAAGGGTCGTTCGACCGCCAAAGGGGTCGCGACCCACAGGTTGAGAACCGCTGCCCTAGAGGGATGGGACACTTGACTGAGGCAGACAGGTGTGCAGGGGTGGGGGGTGACAGTGCACATGTTCTCAAGTTCCGGAGATTGTTCCATCCAGGTGGTGAAGTACATTGCATCGCTGCATACTGTGCCATGGCAGAGGTATTTTTAAATTGATATACAAATAACATATGAGTGATTTCTCATTGCAAAAACATAAAACCTTATATATAAGGCTAAATTCCCCTTCAACCACTATCTTTAATCCCAATCCCTCCCCATAGGTAACCGCTGTTATCAGGCTGGGGTAGAGACCCTTCCATTCAGTTCTCTAGATAGTACAGTGTATGAGTTTGCTAGGGCTGCTGCGACAAAGTCCACAGACTAGGTGTCTTAAACAATGGAAATTTATTTTCTCACAGTTCTGGAGGCTAGAAGTCCAAGATCAAGGTGTCGGCAGGGTTGTTGTCTTCTGAGGCCTCTCTCCTTGGCTTATAGATGACCCTGTTCTCCCCGTGTCTTTCCTCTTCTTATATGGACACCTATCATATTGAATCAGGGCCCACCTCACTCAGCCTTAACTACCTGTTTAAAGGTTCTATCCAAACACAGAGAGAATCAGAGGTCCTGGGGGTTACGACTTCAACATACTAATTTTGGGTGGACACACTTTACCCTATAACATATTGTTATGTAATGTCTATGTTAGTAAATTTAGTCATAGTTCCTGTTTTCAATACTGCATAGTATTCCAGAACATGGATAAATCAGACTAGCCTTTTGATGGGCATTTAAGGGTGGTGGGGATTTTTTTGAAGTTGTTTTTTTTTTTTTTCTCTATTCCAAACAAGGCTCAATGAATGTCTTTGATATGCCTCCTCATTCTCATAGGAAAGTCCCTCTGGGTAGACTTGGAACCTGGAAGTTGCTGGGGCAGAGGGTGCGTGCATGTTTTTTTCTTCCTTTTCTTTTTCTTTTTTTAGCTACATGATGACACCATTCATATAGTCAAAACATTCAATTCTTGTAATTACCAGGAAGGTCAGGTTAATTTTTGTTGCAGCCTCACCATGGACAAAGTTGGGCCGACTATATGTAATCATTCCTGCTCTTACTTATTTATTAAACTTAGCGATCCAGAGAATTATTTATAGAGAAAGAGGCCTAAAAACCCCGAGCTGCATCTCCACTGGCTCGAGTAAAGCTTGGCCCCAATTCTCAGGTCCACCCGATTCCACCGTATGTGGTCAGTGGTTGGAGGGGCCAGCACTTTGGGGTCTGGTCCACATGTACCCTGGTAGGATTTCTGTTGGTCCTTTTGACCAAGTGCTTTCATCCTTATGTTCTCTCAGTCTCCCTCCTGGATCCCACATGTAAGAATGAGGTGTCATAAAGACACGGTGAGCCATCTGATTTTGGGGGTGAGGATGGAGAAGATAGGGAAAAGCCTAGACTAAGTTCAGATTTCTGAGCCAGAAAGAAATTTTAAGTCACATTGCTCCATCTTGGTCCCTGCCTGGTAGTAAAAGTCAGTTTAACTGTTTTCAGCTGTCAATAGAATCGGCCATGACCTTGGTGATCTTTCCGCCTGAAACCCTCCTTTTACAGGGCAAACGTATGCATTTGCTGGGTAACTACTCATTTCCGGCAGAAGTCATGCATCATCAGGAAGTACAAGCCATACAGAAAGCACGAGGGGTGACAGTGTGGGAACAGGAGGGCCTTGTCTCCCAAGTTGTCAGGGCATAAAGGGTCCGTATGACTGTGTGGCACAGGAACAGATGTCCTGTGTGGATGTTCTGTTCAATAAAATTACAAAATGCATCCTTTCTTAATAAAGGGCCCACAGTCTCAGCTGCCCCCTCATTGTCCTGAGACTGGTTTTCAGGGAAAAAGAATGGAACCTCTTAGTTTTGGGGTGTCGTTCCTACTCAGCCGCTAATGCCCGAGATGTTGCTTCTAGAAGCAAAGACCTCTAGGGTAAGTCATAAAATGCCCGGTGTTTTACGCAGGTTGTTGGGCAGGAATTGGTTAACATTTCTTAAAGAACAAAGAAAAATAGCTACTCAGCCTTATCGCTGCTTGTGAATCTGGCTGAGACACAGCTTTCTCTTCAGCAGCAGAAATGAAGGGGCCCTCTTGTTATGGGCACATCACGCACCATTCGAGTGGAAGGGAATTCTACACAATGAACGTGGTCCCCGAGAAGATGAATGGGGCTGGAAAAAATGTGTGCAGGGCATGTTTTCTCTTCTCTTTATACAGAATGACATGGCGGATTCTGAGATAAAGTGTTTGGAGCTCCTGGCAAAGCGGAAGTGAGATTGAATTAGAGGGAAGTGGACTGATGTGGGTGAACTGCTTGGGTGCAGTTTCAAGTTCAAACGGTTCCATTACTCACTGTGTGTGTTCTGAGAAAGACTCCTGTTTGCCCCAGCACCAGGGTCAGATGCAAGCATTTGAGAAGGGAGGTGTAGTCCAGGCCAGAAAAAAACAAAGAACATTTCTTCCTGGTGAGCAGATTGCTGTTGGTAAACAAACATTTTGCTGGATTCCAATAAAGCTGATGCTGTGTATGCCCGCTCACCATCTAGCCAGCAATGAATCTCTCTTATTCGCTTTAATTATCAGGGTGTGTGCTAAAAAACTCTTCGCTGTTTTCTTCTTGAAAACGGGGTGCTGCTTGCATTCAGAATTCTGGTTTCTTTTTCGATTTAGGCAAACTCCTGTAGATAGCATTGGGGCTTAACAATGCTGTGTATGCCCGCTCACCATCTAGCCAGCAATGACTCTCTCTTATACGCTTTAATGATCGCAGTGCGTGCTAAAAAACTCTTGGCTGTTTCGTTCTTGAAAAACAGGGTGCTGCTTGCATTCAAAATTATGGTTTCTTTTTAGATTTAGGCAAACCCTTGTTGTAGATAGCACTGGGGCTTAATGTGTCCACATTGTGGTGTTGGAGTTTTTATGCCAAGGCCACAAATAAGCGCGTTGAGCTTCCACATCTCCCTGGAAACCCCTGTTCCTGTGACGCCGGCGATCCGCCTGGGAGCCCTGCTTCACTTTGCTCCGCTGCTCGGAAGGGCCTCTGAGGTGCCATCACACGTCACCACATCCTAACCCCTGCCTGCTGGCCGATGCTTCGTGACTCGGGCGCAGTGGTTACACTGTTCTCTTCCTCTCTATTTGTCTTAATTCCCCAATTTTACTTCGCGTGGGTTCTTGCCATTTTCTTCTACTGATTTCTTTAGCTCTGTGACCTTGGGGAAGTCACTTCACCCTGCCACATCTTGGCTTCCTCAGTTATTAGGTGGATATAACCCCAGGGGGCCAGTGTTAGAGTGGAATGACAGAGGCGTGAATAAGTACCCACAAAGCACTCAAGAAGAACAGCTCGATAAGTAGTGCTTTCTTCCCCAATGTTGTACACGAGGGTTCCCATTGTGTTCGTTTTGATTTCTTACCCAATTGAAGTTTCTACTAAACAATGAAAAGTCCAGAGCCCCCAACAGAGAAGCAGGCAATGACTGGGCTTGGTTCCCCTGAAAGGAAAGGCCTTGAATTCCTGGTTAGAAGTAAGACTTACAGCCCTAGCTGGTTTGACTCAGTGGCTAGAGCATAGTCCCGCAAACTGAAGGGTCCCCGGTTTGATTCCGGTCAAGAGCACATGCTTCCGGTTGCAGACTTAATCCCCAGGCCTCGTCGGGGTGCGTGCAGAAGGCAACCTGTCAATGTGTCTCTCTCATATCGATGTTTCCCTCTCTGTCTCTCCCCTTCCCTTCCACTCTCTCTAAAAATCAATGGAAAAATATCCTCAGGTGAGGATTAACAAAACAACAACAACAAGATACAAAAAAAATTAAATTAAAAAAAAAAAGTAAGACTTACATTGGCCAATTCCATTCTGGGGAAACAGGTGTTCCCTAGACTTGTTCTGAGGATTCTTGAAAACTGAGCTTTTCAGGTTTTGAGAATTAAAAAAAATTTTTTTTAAATAGATAAAATAGATTATTATCCCCATGTTATAGATAAAGTGGCTGGGGCACACAGAAGTTAAATGATTTACCCACAACTAGTAGGTGGCAAAATATTGTAAATTTGTTTTCTTTATTCCAGGTCAAATTCTCTTTTTCCTATATCACATCTGTTCTCATGCTGTTTGTGTCTCCCTCCCTCTCTCCCTTTCTTTCTCCCTCCCTCCATCCTTCTCCCTCCCTCCCTCCCTCCCTCCCTCCTTTCCTGTCTTCCTTCCACAAGGGTTTATTGAGCACCTTCTTGGGCATTGCCTTTGCTCAGCTTTCTTGGATGAAGTCCATTCCCATTCCTGCCAGCCTCAATTCTACCCAGTCTTTACCACTCAGTTTAAAAGCAAATTTCTCATCACACTGTCCTTGTGATGTGCTGTTCCTAAATCCCATCTGGGCAGGGAAGGTACAGACCCTCAGGAAGAAAATTGATATTCAGGCTAATCTAGTAATATCAAAGAAGATCCATTAACACGTTATAATTAAGATCCATTAATGTACTGTCATTTGACTCAAAAAAATAGGCCCATGAAAGGTCGTTTTCATGGAGAACACCAGCCATCCTTTTCCAACTCCCATGGAATGGGTCATCTTCATTGTCTCAGCTGTTGGCAGCTTCTGGTGTTTTTCTACCTGTTTTCAAACATCACATTCTAGTTCTACCAAAGCCACTCCACTGAAGCTGTGCACCACCAATTCAAAGGGAGGAGAATCATGAGAAACAATTAGAATGCTCTGAAACGGACTGACAGCTCTTTGTGCTTGTCTAATTCTAATGAAATAGGAATATGACTCTATCCAAAGTAGGAGGTGCAAGCACCTGCAGCCATTTGCTGTGCTATTTTAAGTTCTGATTGGCAGAAAAAAATACCTTTCCAGAAATACCTGCATGTTGAAAACACGTAATTTTTCTCACTCCTTCTGACTGTATCAGAACTCCTGAATCCACATCAAAATAAATATAGCAGTGTGTTCCATTCCTCAAAACTTTGCAGACACACATACACGGAGAATGTGGAGTGAGTCCAAGGCTAGTTGACTGCTTCAGGTATAGATTGGGCCATAAGGCATCTATTAGACCTCCCTCTGATGTCCCGGGTTCCAATGAAGGATTTGGGCACAACCTACTAGTTAGGACCTTGGATTCTCTCACACTTCAGGTGCACTAGGGCCACTCTACTTAAAGGAATTCTTTGGTAAATTGCGCAGTAAAATCAAGAATACTTTCATCATGTAATTAATCTCCTGCTCCATGACTATTAAAAAAAATCTTTATTGATGAGAGTATTACAGGCATTAAGATCCATTAATGTACTGTCATTTGACTCAAAAAAATAGGCCCATGAAAGGACGTTTTCATGGAGAACACCAGCCATCCTTTTCCAACTCCCATGGAATGGGTCATCTTCATTGTCTCAGCTGTTGGCAGCTTCTGGTGTTTTTCTACCTGTTTTCAAACATCACATTCTAGTTCTACCAAAGCCACTCCACTGAAGCTGTGCACCACCAATTCAAAGGGAGGAGAATCATGAGAAACAATTAGAATGCTCTGAAACGGACTGACAGCTCTTTGTGCTTGTCTAATTCTAATGAAATAGGAATATGACTCTATCCAAAGCAGGAGGTGCAAGCACCTGCAGCCATTTGCTGTGCTATTTTAAGTTCTGATTGGCAGAAAAAAATACCTTTCCAGAAATACCTGCATGTTGAAAACACGTAATTTTTCTCACTCCTTCTGACTGTATCAGAACTCCTGAATCCACATCAAAATAAATATAGCAGTGTGTTCCATTCCTCAAAACTTTGCAGACACACATACACGGAGAATGTGGAGTGAGTCCAAGGCTAGTTGACTGCTTCAGGTATAGATTGGGCCATAAGGCATCTATTAGACCTCCCTCTGATGTCCCGGGTTCCAATGAAGGATTTGGGCACAACCTACTAGTTAGGACCTTGGATTCTCTCACACTTCAGGTGCACTAGGGCCACTCTACTTAAGGGAATTCTTTGGTAAATTGCGCAGTAAAATCAAGAATACTTTCATGTAATTAATCTCCTGCTCCATGACTATTTAAAAAAATTTTTATTGTTGAGAGTATTACAGGCATCCTCTTTCCCCTCCCTCATTGCCCCCCCTCCAACGGGTTCCCGCCCCACCCCAGGACTTCACCATCCTGCTATCTTGTGTCCATAGATAATCTCTTCCCACCCCCCTTCCCTCTGAGATTCACCATCAGTCTGTTCCATGCTTCAGTGCCCCTGATTGTTTTATTCACCAGTTTATTTTGTTCATTAGATTCCTTGTTCAATTATTTTGATTTTTAGATTTGATTGTTGATAGATATGTATTTGTTGCCATATTATT
>NW_005363502.1:485758-502855 GCF_000412655.1 Myotis brandtii | reverse complement strand
TTGACCTCCAGGCCAATTGGCTGTGAGGACCAGCTGCGACTACAGTGGGAGAGCTGCTATGCAGGAGGAGGGGCCCTGCTGTGAAGCAAGGCAGGCTGGTGCTAGTGCTGGCTCTTGGGCCTTTTATTGATAGGTTTGGGGCTTGCTGTCACCAGCTGCAGCTTGTTTGAGAGATTTTAGGAAAGTCTGAAGCCTAAGCCAGGACAGGCCATTTACTATATATAGAAAAGCTGCTGCAAACAGCTTGGGCAGGGCTGCAAATTGGATGGGGCGGGGTCTTAGGGAATCACCAGGGCGGAGCCAGTGTGGGCCACGCTGATATGGCGGCTAGTCAGCCCTGCTAGACTGGAGATCCCAGCGCTGGAACAGTGACCCTTGCCACTCCTGTCTGGGAGAAAGCTGCCTTTGAATTCCTGTCCTGATGCCAGACAATCCAGTTCCTCCCTGTATGTGTTTGGGTCCCTCAGCACGCCCAGCGCTAGAGCTCAGAGGAAGCGAGACTGAGTAAGTTTGTGCGCCGGCTCTTACACCTGGGATTCCAGCAGCCTCTTTGTCTCTCAATCACAATCCCTACTGGTTTTTATGGCCCAAAGTTACATGGACTTCTCCTCTCAGCTCTGGGGGTCTGGTGTGGGGCTGGGACTCCTTGCTCCTCACAGGCCGTCTCCGCAGAGACCATCTCCCTCCGGATTAAAAGCTGCACGTGTGGGTGCCAGACCAGCCTGTTCCGCATCTCTGCCTCTCCTCCCAGTCTCAGTGTGCTTTCTTCTTTACTTCTCTAGTTTTAGGACTTACATTCAGCCAGCTTTCAGGAGGTTCTGAGTGGTGGTTGTTTGTATTTTAGTTGTAGTTTTGATGTGGTTGTGGGAGGCGGCGAGTACTGGCATTTACCTATACTGCCATCTTGATTCCTCCTTCACGGCTATTTTTTAGTTTGTGGAATTTTCCTTGGTTTTCTGCAAGTGGGCAGACATGGGCTGTCTCTGTTCTCAGACAAGGCAGAGTGTCAGTGGTTCATGCTCACACTCAGGAGATGTTAGTAAAATGAGAAACACTTCCCATTTAAATAATTTCTCCTTCAGAGAACTCCAAGAACTTTATTACATCTTTTTTTAAAAAAAGATTTTATTTTTTAAAACATATTTTTATTGATTTCAGAGAGAGGAAAGGAGAGGAAGAGAGAGAAACATCAATGATGAGAGAATCATTGATCGGCTGTCTCCTCACACCCCACACTGGGGACCGAATCCTGACCTCCTGCTTCATAGGTTGACGCTCAACCACTGAGCCACGCCGGCCGGGCACTTTGTTACAGCTTATAGCTCTCACAGCCTTGTGGAGAATATGGTAATAGTCTCTCATTTTACAGATGCAAAACTGAGAATTAATATCACAGGAATATAGTCTCATAAAGGCTAATAAACTCCTGTGTAAATAATTTAACAAAATGTCCAATTGCAGCTGCCAGTGGAAATGGTGGCCTTTTTTTTGGCTCCCTTCCTGAATTCCTTCCTCCTCAAGTCCAAGTTCCTGGGCTGTTTGTGTCTGGCAGCCGAGCTCTGTCCTCAATGAGGTCTCATCTCACTCCACACTAGTAAGCGTCCCATGTTGCCTGACTGATCTGGCAGCCGAGCTCTGTCCTCAATGAGGTCTCATCTGCTCACTCCACACTAGTCAGCGTCCCATGCTGCCTGACTGCGGTTCTGTAGAGCTGTTCCCAGGTATTTGGCTGAAAGTTATACGTTTAAAAGAAAGGATCTTGAAATATCATGAAATGCCCTCTCTCTCTACTTCAGCATTGTTTTTACCTCCTCCTAGAAAAGCATAAAAATACTAAAAAGGATAAAAGTTGGCAAGACACAGAAAGTCCTTCCTGAAGTCAGTATGTGCCTAATACAGTTAGTTTCAGGAGCCAAACAGATTTACCTTTTAAAAACATTTTTCACTTCCAACGTTTCTACTAGTAAATGTTGAATTCAAAGCTGCCAGGGGCTGCTTAACTCTTTTCCTGTGTCATTGTCAAAGTCTTTTTAGAAGTTTTGTGCCATTCCACAAAGCCAAGCCCATTGCTGACTTTGGGAAATAAAGCCAGGTCTGTGGAAAGCTAGCTGATGAAGTAATGGGGCTGATCTCCGAGACCTGATTCAATGGGGTCTGATTGAATCACTCTGAAACTCCTCACAGCTCTGGCCTTTCTTCTTCGATCACTCTCGTGGAATGCCTGGGGTTGAAGGGCAGAGTCCTTGTGCCCTGATTTGGAGCCCACACAGCTCAAGCCAGGCAATGGCAATTCGTTAGTAAGAAGAACACGTGGTGATAGCTGTTGAGATATGGTAGCTAAATAACGTTTTGAAAATAAACCTCTGGCCGAGAGCAGAACTCCAAGGCGGCGGGAATGGCACCAGGTGTCTGACCAGTGGGGTCAGACCAAACCTGGGTTCAGCAACCTCAGTACTTGGGTTTTGGCTAGGAAAGAATTCAGAGCAGGACCCCATATGGTAAGGGAACATTTACTTATAAGATTACAGAGGTTAAAAAAAAATTCCTAAAAAAAAATGGGCCTAGGAAATAAGTTATAGAGGTAAAGAAAGGGCCCTTGGAGCTTGGGAGTGAGGAAGCTAATGATAAGGTGCCTGGGGCGGGGGAGAGAGAAGGGAAGGGGAAGGCAGGGAGCTGGGTCCTCCATCCTAACCAAGGGTTTTAAAGGCAGAGATTTTAGGGGAGGCCCCAGGGCAAGATCTTAATAAAATATTCAGTAGTTTTGCAGGTGTGTCCATTCAAGGTTGTGGTCTCCACTGATTGGCCGGCACCAGGACGGGGTCATTATTCAATGCAGATGGTCCTGTTGTCAGCAGCAAGATCTTAATAGAATATTCAGTAGTTTTCCAGGTGTGTTCATTCAAGGTTGTGGTCTCCACTGATTGATTGGCCGGTACCAGGGCAGGGGGTCATTATTCCACACAGCTGGTCCTGACTTCAGCCATGGCTGGTTTTGTTGCTTATCTGGGCCAGGAGCTGAAATACAACGGAGGCCTGGATGTTATCTCTAGAGAGGAAAGGTCAGGGGGTCCAAACTGCGGGCAGAGTCCTTGTGCCCTGATTTGGAGCCCACACAGCTCAAGCCAGGCAATGGCAATTCGTTAGTAAGAAGAACACGTGGTGATAGCTGTTGAGATATGGTAGCTAAATAACGTTTTGAAAATAAACCTCTGGCCGAGAGCAGAACTCCCAGGCGGCGGGAATGGCACCAGGTGTCTGACCTGGCTAGGAAAGAATTCAGAGCAGGACCCCATACTGTAAAAGAACATTTAGTTATAAAATTACAGAGGTAAAAAAATTAATTCCTTAAAAAAATGGGCCTAGGAAATAAGTTATAGAGGTAAAGAAAGGGCCCTTGGAGCTTGGGAGTGAGGAAGCTAATGGTAAGGGGCTTGGGGAGGGGGCAGGAGGAGGGAAGGGAAAGGGAAAGGCAAGGAAATGGGTCCCCCATCCTAACTAAGGGTTTTAAAGGCAGAGATTTTAGGGGAGGCCCCAGGGCAAGATCTAATAAAATAATTCAGTAGTTTTGCAGGTGTGTCCATTCAAGGTTGTGGTCTCCACTGATTGGCCGGCACCAGGACGGGGTCATTATTCAATGCAGATGGTCCTGTTGTCAGCAGTGGCTGGTTTTGTTGCTTATCTGGGCCAGGAGCTGAAATACAAGGGAGGCCTAGATGTTATCTCTAGGGAGGAAAGGTCAGGGGGTCCAAACTGCGGTGACCAGGGATAAGCTAGGGGAGGAAAAGTTACCCTGGGGGCAAGGTCCCACTCTCCAATTGATTGTCCGTTGCTAGGCACCTGGGGCTTTCCATCCTGGTGACCTGCTGTACCTGGCCCATTGTCCTTACTCTGCTCATGTCTGTCTGTCTGCCTACAGCACAACTGTTCTGCAGAATGAACTCACTCATGGTGAATGTTTTCCTTTTTCATCTGTTCTCCCTGGAATTTACTTGCCTTTGGAATCAGGAAAAATGAGTCTATGGCTACAGATCTTCGATATGAAGTGGGGAATGTTAAAAAGTTTGGAGAGGAAAGGGGGAAGGGAGAAGGTAGAAAGGGAGAGAGAAAAGCAGGCAGGGAGGGAGGAATGTGGGAGGGGGCAGAGGGAGGGAGAAAGGGAGCATGAGAATATAGCAGGGAAACAAAATGTGGCTGTCAGGGCCAGAATGAAGCCTTTGTTAGAGTAGTCTGCTACACCACTGAGATAATGATGGCTGAATAGCTCAAATCACTCCCCTGCCTGCCCTTGGGGTTAACTTGGCTTTCAGTGTTGGAAAGAGGACCCAAGAGAAAAGTCAAAATGTTTATTTTAGCCAAAGTGTTAAGCTTCTTGTGAGAAGGCCAAGTCCCTGAATGGGGAGATTACCACCAAGAGTGAGCCTGACCCAAGGCCAGGGCTCTTCCTGGGTTAATACACGAACCACACAGGTCCTGAGCGCTCTGTTTACAATGGGTGGAGACATTTTTATCAGCCAGCAGTTGATTAGTCCTCCCAGAGAGCACTTTGGCTCAGCTAAATGGACTGAGGGAAAGATTTAAGAAGAGAGCTTTTCTTGGCTTCATTTATTTGTACTAGATTTTTTTTAAAAGCAATATTTGCTCTTATAGTTTTCCAGTGAATTTCAAATACTTCATAATACATATAGGGTTACTTAATCAAAATGCTCATTGTGTGACCAGGTTAATGGAATTATGCCCTGCTGAACGTGAAGAGGCCGTGGTCATCTTCTCCATCAGGGAAAAAGCGAACAGGAAAGTTTAGTTCTGCATGCTCAGTTCCTCAGAATTTTTCGATTGGTCCCCGCCATCAACCAAGACATACAGTGTATTGGCTAGGACAGCCTGCATTCTGTGCCTGCTGTCAGTACAGGTATTGAGAGAAATCCCATAGATCCAATTTGACCCCAGGTGGAGGTGCAGGGGAGTCATCTGAACAGCGTCTGTGAATGAGGTCATTGTGTGGATGATAGCTTTTCCCCCTCATTCCTTCCTTTCTTTCTAGAGCTAATGTCTCCCTCCCCCGCAAAATCCTCTCCTCTGGGTACTATCAGAGTAATGACATGTATATGGGGGTCTATGGGCAGTAATTTCACAAAAGAATAAACGTTTCTCAACATTTGCTCACAGTCCCTGGCATATAGCAGGAAACATTCACCAACGTTTCTATCATGAGTGAGTGTAAAAAGATGACTGTTTGAAGATTCAATTTTTGAGAATTTGTTGTGGGGTTTGTTTTTTTCATAATGACGCTGAAAATGGGGGCAGAGGAAGTTTGGAAACAAATCCAATACTCATTAAAACCACAAATTTCAAGGTTCAAAAGAATGGAGATAGGGTGGAAATGTGAAACAAACTTTAAAAAATGAAATTTAATACTCAACCAAACACCTTCAAGATGGGAGAGAAATGGTCTAACAGCAGCTTGTGGAAATATAGTTAAATTTTTCCTCAGCTGTGTTATACGGGCACCAGAAAGGCTAATGCAATTTTAGGTGCAGTTTCTATCCGTCAACAGAAGCATACAAAAGGGGGGGGGAAAAAGGAAGCAATAATTTTATCTATTTTGAGATGACACCCTGTGGGCAACCAGTTGATAAAGAGATGCCAGAGATGCCAGAGAGTGCAGAGCTTTAGAAACTTTGGCAAGAGACCTGGCCCATGCACTGAGGGGTGGTTTGATTCCCAGTCAGGGTATATGCTTGGGTTTTCGGACCTGCAGCTGATCGATGTTCCACTCTCACATTGATATTTCTTTCTCTCTTTCCTCTCCCTTTCTAAGAATCAATTCAAAAACATTAAAACCTTGAAAGAAGAAACCTGGGCACAAGAGGAATCTGGTTAGCCTTGGTGAGGGTGATGAGAGGGCTGAAGGGCACTAAATAAATACTTAAAGGGCTGTTATGTGGACCAGATGGATTACATGTACCAGACGAAACCTGGGTACAGAACCCTCAGTACCTGGGTTCTTGCTAGGAAATAATTTAGAGCAAGACCCAAACAGTAAGAGAACGTTTATTGGGTAAATTACAGAAGCAGAAAAAGTAATCCCTAGAAGAAATGGGCTTAGGAAACAAGTTATGGAGGTAAAGGAAGGGCCCTTGGAGCTTGAGAGTGGGGAAGTTAATGGTAATGTGCCTGGGGAGGGAGAAGAGGGTTGGCCTGCTCCCTGGAGGGAGAGCACACTGGGTCCTCCATCCTAAGGGTAGAGATTTTAGGGGAGGTCCCAGGGAAAGATCTTAATAGAATATTCAACAGTTTTCCAGGTGTGTCCATTCAGGGTTGTGGTCTCTGCTGATAGATTGGCCGGCACCAGGGCAGGGGGTCATTATTCCATGCAGCTGGTCTTGACATCAGCAGTGGCTGGTTTTGTTGCTTATCTGGGCCTGGAGCTGGACTACAACTGAGGCCTAGATGTTATCTCTAGGGAGGAAAGGTCAAGAGGTCCAAAGCTCATGCCAGGGATATGCTAGGGGAGGAAAAGTCAGCCTGGGTCCCACCCTCCAACTGATTGTCCATTTCGAGGCACCTGGGGCTTTCCATCCTGATGACCTTCTGTACCTGGCCCACTGTCCTTGCTCTGCTCATGTCTAACTGCCTACAGCAAGTTCAATGTAAGGAAGAACTTTCTAGCAGAGTTGCCCCTCTAGGGGCTGGAGGAGTGTGTTTCTCAACTTGGTTATATTCAAGAGGCTGCAGGGCCCCTTAGTGAATAGTTTCTATTGAGTTACTCTAGATCAGTGGTTCTCAACCTTCTGGCCCTTTAAATACAGTTCCTCATGTTGTGACCCAGCCATAAAATTATTTTCAGTGCTACTTCGTAACTGTAATGTTGCTGCTGTTATGAATCGTAATGTAAATATCTGATACGCAGGATGGTCTTAGGTGACCCCTGTGAAAGGGTCGTTCCACTACAAAAGGGGTCACGACCCACAGGTTGAGAACCGCTGCTCTAGATAAAACTCTGTGGCTGTGATTCACTTGCCATGTTGTAAAATAAAGCCACCTAGGATGAAAGAAGGAAAGAAAAAAAAGTGTAAAGTCTCTAAAGTGGAATGGCCATCAATCTCATTTTCACCAGGGCCTGTGGGGCAAAGGAGCTAGGCAGCTGTCCGCGGTGCTGGAGGGAGTTGGGGAGTTGCCCCGAGTAGGCAGCTGTGCTCTGGTTTTCTTCATGCTTGTCTGGGTATGTTGTAATGTCTTCTGGATTTGGGGCTTTTCTGCTCCTTATATGTCTATTAACACCCTCCCCCACTCCCACTCCCATCAGAGCTTTAAAGCAGAGAGAAATGCACAGAAAATATATAGAGCTACCTGGGGCTTCCTCTTCCCTACCCCAAGAAAACATGAATCCATTTTATTTCCAAAGGTTCGGCTTCATACTTAAAGTTAGACTGTTTGACTGGATTGATATTTAGAGTAGAAACCCATTGTTTTAGGACGATTGTATGATTTGCTTTCTGACTTCTTTATTTTATGCTTTCTATAGCACATGCATATCCTGAATGGAGATAAGAATCTTAGGCAGAAAATTATTTTTACAGTGAGGTGGAATATTAAAAATTTCAGCTAAATAGCTCTGCAGGCTTAGATATGCCCTGGAGTGGTGTGATGGTGATAAGTCTGTCCTATTCCTAGCCATTTTTGTTGCTTTTCCTATGCTACTTGATCTGTTGTTGTTACTTAGTTTTTTCCCCAAAATGGAGACAATAGTAGCACTTCTTAGGGGCATGAAACTGAGTTAATACATGTAAAGATTTTTGTTGCTTTTCCTATGCTACTTGATCTGTTGTTAGTTTTTTCCCCAAAATGGAGACAATAGTACCACTTCTTAGGGGCATGAAAATGAGTTAATACATGTAAATATACCATAATGCCAGGTGCATACATAACAAATATTAGTGTTATTATAGCTTGTGTTTGGGGTCGTTAAGGCCACTCTTAGGGTTAATGATTTGCCAGAAGGACTCACAGGGCCCAGAAAAGCTGTTATACTCACAGTTATGGTTTGTTCCAGCAAAAGAATACAGATTAAAATAGGCAAAGGAAAAAGGTGCATCGGGTGGAGTCCAGCTGCACTGGACCATTTCCACGCTTCCGGCTGTCCTTCCAGTGGAGTCACACAAACAGAGCTTAATTCTCTTGGCGATGATGTGTGACGTGTATAAAGTGTCCCCGACCAGGGAAACTCACCAATGCCTTGGTGCCCAGGGCTTTTATAGGGGGCGGAGGAGAGGTCAGTCACACAGGCATACAGTGTATGTGTGAGATTGACCTTAGCTACTTGGTCTTCAGCTCCTCCTCCTCCCCATCCCAAGAGGTCAAATTGATAGAGTATGACCCAAAGCCCAGGCATTCAGTATAAATCACACTGTTAGCATACTATATGGCATGGCCTAAAGTCTCTCTCACTTTTATCAGGCAGGGCAGGATGCCCGGAGGGTTTAGAGGAGGAAGGTAAGAGACCATTCTGAGACCTTTGGAAAGTGGAGGTTTTGGGCAACTCAGGCCTCCTGAATTATCCATTTATTGCACATATTTGTAAATTTTTGCTTGTTTGAACAATCTAGTTCAACCATTTTTTAAATTTACTTTTTATTGTTGATAGTATTACAGATATCTCCCATTTTCCCCTCTTCTTCCCAGTCCCTACCCACCCACCCCCAGGTCTTCACTACCCTATTACCCTTGACCATAGGCTATGCATATAAGTATATATAAGTTCTTTGGTTTATCTCTTCTCATCCCCCCAAACCCATAGCAAGGTATTTTAGTCTGACCCATGCCTCCCTGCTTTGGGTCTTATTTTGTTGGTCAATTCATTTTGTTCATTAGATTCCACAAATACTAGTGAGATCATGTGATATTTTCTTTCTCAGTTTGGCTTATTTCACTTAGCATAATATTTTCCAGGCCCATCCATGTTGTCCCAAAGGGTAAGAGATCCCTCTTTTTAACAGCTGCATAGTATTCCATAGTGTAAATGTCCTACAGCATTTTTATCCATTCATCTACTGATGGGCACTTGGGCTGTTTACCAGGGCACATATAATAACACTGCTATGAACATAAGGGTGCATATATTCTTTGTTTGGTGTTTTGGGGTTTTTAGGATATATTCTCAGAAGTGGGATCACTGGGTCAAATGGGAGTTCCATTTTTAATTTTTTGAGCAAACTTCATACTGTTTTCCAGAGTGGCTGCATAGTCTGCATTCCCACCAGCAGCAAACTAGTGTTCCCTTTTTTCCTCATCCTCTCCAGTACTTGATTTTTTGATAGCCATTCTGACAGGTGTGAGGTGATATCTCATTGTGGTTTCAATTTGCATTTCTTTGATAATTAGTGACTTTGAGCATTTTTTCATGTGTCTCTTGGCCATTTGTATGTCCTCTTTGGAGAAATGTCTATTCAGATCTCTCCATTTTTTAATTGGATTGTCTATTTTTGTTGTTGTTGAGTTGTATGAGTGCTTTACATAGTATTTTGGATATTAATCCCTTATCAGATGTATCATTGGCAAATATGTTCTCCTATTCAGTGGGTTCCCTTTTCAATCTGATGGTGGTTTCTTTTGCTGTGCAGAAGCTTTTCATTTTGATGTAGTCCCATTTGTTTACTTTCTTAGTTTCCTTTGCCCTAGGACAGCGGTTCTCAACCTGTGGTCGCAACCCCTTTGGGGGTCGAACGACCCTTTCACAGGGGTCGCCTAAGACCATCAGAAAACACATATATAATTACATATTGTTTTTGTGATTAATCACTATGCTTTAATTATGTTCAATTTGTGACAATGAAATTGGGGGTCACCACAACATGAGGAACTGTATTAAAGGGTGGCGGCATTAGGAAGGTTGAGAACCAATGCCCTAAAAGCTGTATCCGTAAAAATATTGCTACATGAGATGTCTGAGATTTCATTGCCTATGTTCTCTAAGATTTTTATGGTTTCATGTCTTACATTTAAGTCTTTTATCCACCTTAAATTTATTCTTGTTTGGTGTAAATTAGTGCTCTAGTTTCATCTTTTTGCATGTGTCTGTCCAGTTTTCCCAGCACCATTTGTTGAAGAGGCTATCTTTACTCCATTGTATGTTCTTGCCTCCTTTGTCAAGTATTAATTGAATGTAATGGCTTGGGTTGATTTCTGGGATCTCTGTACTGATCCATTTGGTCTATATGCCTGTTCTTGTGCCAGTACCAGGCTGTTTTGGTTATAATGGTTTTGTAGTATAGTTTGATATCTGGTATTGCGATCCCTCCTACTTTGTTCTTCTTTTTTCAAGATTGCTGCAGCTATTCGGGGTCTCTTGCTGCAGCTATTAAATTTTTGGAGTATTCTAATTCTTTGAAACATGCCATTGGCATTTTAATAGGTATTGCATTGAATTTGTAGGTTGCTTAGGGGAGTATAGACATTTTAATGTTAATTCTTCCAATACATGAACATGGCTTATGCTTCCATTTGTTTGCATCCTTCTCTTTCTTTTTTCAATGTCCTATAGCAGTGATGGCGAACCTATGACACGCATGTCAGAGGTGACACACGAACTCATTTTTTTGGTTGATTTTTCTTTGTTAAATGGCATTTAAATATATAAAATAAATATCAAAAATATAAATCTTTGTTTTACTATGGTTGCAAATATCAAAAAATTTCTATATGTGACACAGCACCAAAGCTAAGTTAGGGTTTTTCAAAATGCTGACACACCGAGCTCAAAAGGTTCGCCATCACTGTCCTATAGCTTTCCAAGTACAGGTCTTTTACCTCCCTGGTTAAAGTTTATTCGTAGGTATCTTTTTTGTTGTTGCAGTGATACATGGGATTGCTTTTTAGTTTCTCTTTCTGAGAGTTCATTATTGGTGCATAAAAATGCCATAGATTTGTGGATGTTGATTTTGTATCCTGCTACCTTGCCAAATTCATTAAGTCTAATAGTTTCCTGGTAGAGTCTTTAGGGTATTCTATGTACAATATCATGTCATCTGCGAATAATGGCAGTTTTACCTCCTCCTTCCCAATTTGGATGTCTTTTATCTCTTCTTGTCTAATTGCTGTGGCTAGGACTTCCAGTACTATGTTGAAAAAGAGTGGTGAAAGCGGACATCCTTGTCTTGTTCCTGTTCGTAAGGGAAACACTTTTAGTTTTTGCTCATTGTATATTGGCTATAGGTTTGTCGTATATGGTCTTTATTACATTGAGGTATGGTCCTTCTATTCTCACTTTACTGAGAATTTTTATCAAAACGGTGCTGAATTTTGTCAAAGGCTTTTTCTGCATCTATTGATATGATCATGTGGTTTTAATCTTTCAATTTGTTATATCACATTTATTGATTTGCGAATATTATACTCATCCTTGATCCCTAGAATAAATCCTACTTGATCATGGTGTATGACCCAAACTGGGCCCACCAGCAGAGAGCACCAGAACTGAGAAAGGTACCCACATAATATCTGGCTGTGAAAAACAGCAGGGTTGCTGTCTGCCAGGGAGAGATGGCTGGAAATGCAGACACCTTCTTAAAAGGCCAACACCTTGGGCTCCAGCAGAGGGAGGGCAGAGTGAACTGGAGATGTATAAATGGAAGTCAGGGTTGGGGGGTCTGGGATTAGAGCTCATTAGGCAGACACCCCGGTTTCCTGTGCTGAATCATTGCCTCATGCTGCAGAGGTCATCTTTCTCAGGCAAACTTGCTGTCCTGCTGTTTTCGCCTTGGGAGATGACAGTTCACCCATTCTATTGGAAAACCCTTTGCCCCCACCCTGTAGAGCAGTGGTTCTCAGCCGTGGCTGCACATTAGAATCGCCTGGGAATCTTTTTAAAATCCTGATTTCTGGGCCTCATCCTCCGGAAATTGTTTGTTACTAATGTTGTGGCCCCACCCCATAACAAACAGAATTTCCGGAGGATGAGGCCCAGAAATCAGGATTTTAAAGATTCCCAGGTGATTCCAGTGTGCAGCCAAGGTTGAGAACCACTGCTGTAGAGTTCTGAGGCCCATTAAGAAACTAACAATTAGCCTCCAAGCAGAAGCAACTGTCCCGCCCTGTTGGAAAACCTCTCACCCCACCTGCGGACACCTGCTTGGGGTTACTCCAGGCTGAATCCAGTCAGTCTGGAGTCTTGGCCAGGTCTAGTTAGTCAGAAACGGCAGTTTGGGTCCCCATCCCCGACTGCTTAGTGAAGCAAAAGCCAGCAGGACCAGCTCTGTGGGGGAAGAAAGTACAGCTCAGAACAGGGTCAATCAAGGTGTGAGACTCAAGGCAGACACACTCTGGGCTAAGGAGTCGCCGACCACTGGACAGCTGGCACGATGACATTGGGGTTGAACCTCACTGGCAGCAAGTTGGAGGGGAGATCCATCAACAATGAAGTCTCGATCCCCGGTCAGGGCACATACAAGAATCAGCTAATGAATGAATAAATAAGTGGAACAACAAAAATCAATGTTTTTCCCTCTCTCTCCCTCTAAAATCAATCAATAAAAAATGTTTAAAAAGATATTAATAAAAAACAATGAAGTCTCAATTACAACAGGAGAGCCCAAACAATGCACACAAGAGGCATTCCTAGAGCATCCAGCTCAGGTGAACAAAGAGACCACACCACTGGACCCCTCAAGACACTTTCTACAAAAGGCCATCCCACAAAGACTGAGAGGCAAAGCAGTTCTAATACATAGAAGCAAATATAAAGAGATGAGTTTTCTGCAAAGAAGATTCCAAGATGCCTCTCCCCATAAAAAATGTGGTGTAGAAGACCCCGAAGCAAGGAAAGCAGAGCTACAAAAGCGGAGGTTAAATACTTTGAATGTCTTGATTAATAAGGGGAATATAAAATCTGAATGCCCTCTAATGTTCCAAAATGTTGGCATCATGAATTGTTTATAACCGTATCTTTTTCCTTCCTTCCCATATGATTAGATCTCAGTCTGTGGTAGAAGCTGGGACCCTGAAACATGAGGAGAAGGGAGAGAATGAGAACACGCAGCCACTCTTGGCTCTGGACTGAACCCCGAGTCACTCCATGTTCCCGCATATTGCCAGCCGCCGGTGGTATCAGCCGCCTAGGAAGCACATGCGCAACTGACCCCACAGACAGGTACGGCTTGACACAAGGCTCTCCACTCCTGCCACCCAGTAATGACTGTCACCAGCCATTGGTCGAAGCAGCCAAAGTTGAACAAAGACTTGAGAGATGCTTTTTTTTTTTCCCCCCCAATGAGGGCATTGGGTAGAGGATAAAGCAAAGCAGTTATATAATCAAGATTGTCCTCCCCCACATTTATGGTATGAAATGCATTACTAAATTTGATGCGCACACTGCATTAGAACAAGGATTTTTCTGAGGCATCGCCCAGAGACCTTCTCCCGTTTTTGCAATTTAAGATTAAGTGCATTTCCGAGTAGATACATCACAATTGTCAAGTTTAATGTAGTGCAGAGCCCTGAGACAATGGTATCTCCAGTAATTTCCATTCTTATTGAATTATTTTCTTTGACCTCATCACCAGCATCAAGTTATTCAGCCTCAGAGCAAGTTCTCTGAGGCCTGGCTATGTTCAGAGGCTGCTTATTTTGATATCCTGCAAAAACGATTTTGACATCACATCTTTTGTCAGGCTACCAGCTGATCATCATGAGCTGACATTAAAAGAAGGCACACAATGTGAAATATGATTATTTCCTCTTAGCAATGTGACTTCCACAGGCAATGTGTGTCTGTAGATGGGGTCCCATTGAAAACATGTCAGTGATTTATAAATCCATTCACGTTGCCTCACTTGGGTCACTACAGCAAAGAAAAGTGCCACTAAAGCATTTAACTCCCACCTCCCTCTGCAGCCAGTGGCTGTTGCTGGAGGAAGACCCTGAAGGATGGCTAAATAGGCAAGTACTGAAAATAAGAGAAAACTAGGAATGCAGGATGAAATGCCAAAGATCATTGTATTTCTTTGTCTATTCTCCTTGGAAATGGAGCCCCCAACTATCCATTCAAAGGAAATTAGATAAAATTAAAGATATCATAGGACATGATATCCTTACCTGTGCCATTTTTTTCCCCCAAAACCAGCTGTATGTTTTCAGATATCTCAGTCATCTGCATGACATGGCCATTCATGAGTATAACCAGTGGGTGCTCAATGCCAAATAAAAATATTTTAGTTAACGGGCAGTAAAATATGATTTCACATTTTAAGAATTTGGGAGGGTTAACTTGTTAGCTAAAAATTTCAAAGGAAAGAGGTGATTCAACTGGCCATAAATCACCCTCGATGGCTATTATTACTAATTTTTTTCTACTGGTAGATAATTAACAGAAGTAATTTTTGTATTCACCCTTGAAATAAAATTGAAATAGAATTAAAAACATTTCTCAATTGCATTGCAGTATTAAAACCAATTTTTTGTGTGTAGACGTTTCAAATAACAAAAGAATATTGAAATAATTCTACCAATGCAGTGACTGAAATACTTTTCTTATACACCATGACATAGGGAAGAAAGTTGAAGAATTAAAGTGAATTAGAAAATCCATTTTATTACCTGGGTTTATAAGGCAGTTGTGGAATCCAAGTACTTAAAATGCTATTGGAGTCAGTTATTGCCAACCCTCTGCAACAGTAAAAACAATTCTGGCTTTTCAATTGGCAACTTTAGCATCCTGTAGTGACCTGATTTTAAATACCATGTGATAATTGCTAAGAGCTAGTTTTCACTCTATTCCATGGCTTCATTACATGAATGTAAGATGCTGGTTCAATGATGACAACTTACACTTTGAATTTCTTTGTGTATGCAATATACACACAAGAACCAGATTCTGTAAGTGACATGAATGTTACCACATGAGCAATGGATTGTATTGTCCTTTGTCAGTCATTTCCTCTGTTCAATAAATACTGAAGGACACAAATACCTTTTTCTTTTTTTCAAGAGTTTACTTTTCCGTCCTCTGGAGTTTGATAATTAATTTGATATCCTCCCACCCCCCAATACTCCATCTATTTTAGTGAGTTTTCTGGACATTGGCAAAACAGAAGGGAACACAAGAAATATTTTGCAAACTCTTCTGGAAGCTAATGTGCTTAAGAACAAAGACTCATTTCCATTTTAAAGAACCGTCTTTTAAATGGCATACAAAAGCATCCTCCTTTGTCCTGAGATAGAAAAGAAGGCACACATGTTTTCCTACCTGTGAATGATATCTGGTAACCTCTGTGTAATTTTGCCAGCATTTTTTGTTCACATTGGCTTAAAGTTCAGTGCATTAATATTATTACATTCTTACAGCTAACATTTCTAGTTAGCTTTAATTAAAAAAAAATGAATGCATTCATAATCTACCCAATTAATGACAGGGTCATCTTTGGAATGAGTAGGCAAGGCCATTTTTCAATAGTTATTTCTATGCAGTGTGCAATAGTAAAAAACTGGATAATAATTGCTATTTCAAAATGATGTTTAAAGGGCAGGAGTTGCTCAAGCCAGGCAGCTGGAAGAGTCTTCCAAACTCTTTCAAAGAGGAAAGCAATCGCGACATCCTACCCCCGGGACCGAGACCCTGGCACTCCCGCCTTCCACTCTGCCGTCCTTCCTAGTTTTGCAACACTGATGGGAATCCTCTCAAGGATTCTGTCACTCGCATGGATCTACAATAGGCAAAGACACTCTGGATTCCAGCCCTGTCATGGGCAGCAACAGGCCCGGGGCCAGAGGTCCTAGCAGCCACCTATCTACTTGATCCCAAGAGAGAATTTTCACTTGGACAATTTTTACGTTATTTTTTTTCAAGCATTAAAAAAACTTACATGAGGCATTTTTATAACTCAATATAAAATGATTCCATGTCCCTTTTTGGTGTAAAAAGCTTCCTCTTAGAAAGAAATGCCATTTTGACAGTATCTCCACCCTTTGCATGGTGAGGAGAGAGAAATGAAGACACCAGTTCTCAAAGAAAAAAAAAAAAAAAGCAGACCCAGTGGGCAGGGAGCTGCACAGTTCACATATGCTGGCATAATTACATTGTTTTCCTTCGTATTAGGAAATTGCTTCCTTCATGAGTGTCTTTGCAGAAAAATAATTAAAAGGAGAAGTCTGAGTTCACCAGGAAAGTTATCATGAAACCGCTAGAAGTGAAGCAGTTATACAACTTGTCATTAAAATCAACAAAAAAGTAGTGGTATGTGAAGACAAAAATCGTCTAGCTACCCTAGAAAAATATAATTGCATAGGAACATTACAAGCTAACGCAATCCATTCACAGTCTCTACATGTATTCTCACTACACACTGATTCAGCCTATTCTAAACAGAGAAAATATCTTTGGCTGGCAAGGTAGAAGCTATCATGTATTTACCTGAAATATGGGCATCAGACCAGCGCTGTCCTGGAATGATATACAGCAGGGTCTTTTCTAAGTGAATTGCAGTGGGGCAAGTATTCCCTTTCACGTCTTCTAACCCTAGGAGGAGGTTTAGACATCTTTAGGCGGCAAATCAAGGAAATTAAGGGCGTTGGTGCTCGAACTTCTCTCCCCACACCCGAACCGACAGAGCCTGAAAGGCAGCCCCTCTCCAGTGTGCCCCAAACCCGCACGACATGCTAAATCGCAGGCAGGCTGCGTCTCTGCTGGGGTGTCAGCTCTGGGTGCCACACATCCACGATGAATATCAGCCGGAAAGACGTGGCGTCCTGCCACACCTCGTGCTCAAAGGAGTCATCAAAGATGAGCACCTTGCCTTCTTCCCAGGTCCTGGAACAGAGAAACGTGGAGGCTTGTGATTCCGATGCCGGAGGACCTGTGCATGTCTATGTTGCGGGAAGGCATGGGGAGAAGTGGCCCTACGTTCACCTCCCTGCTCACACTAGGGCCTGGGCTAAGTGCCTTGTGGGCATTATTTCACTTGCTCCATACAACAGTCCTGCAAAGCAGCTGGTATCAATGCCAATTTTATAAGCAAGAAGGCCTAGGCTTGAGGGGATTAAGTAAGAGGCCAAGGTTACATAGAATTAGGTGGCAGGGCTGGGTTCTGAACAAGGCAGCCAGCTTCC
>NW_005363502.1:468857-485496 GCF_000412655.1 Myotis brandtii | reverse complement strand
ATCAGATATTTACATTACGATTCATAACAGTAGCAACATTATAGTTATGAAGTAGCAACGAAAATAAATTTATGGCTGGGTCACAACATGAGGAACTGTATTTAAAGGGCCAGAAGGTTGAGAACCACTGATCTAGAACAAGCATGTCAAACTCGCGGCCCGTAGGCTGATGCTTCATTTATATGGCCCGTGTTAGCCTTTGAGTTTGACATGCTTGATCTAGAAAGAAAAGCAAGAAGGCTTATCGACCAGATGCACGGGCTCTGGGGAGACATCACTGCAGAAGGCAGCCCTGGAACTGGGAGGCAGTGTCTCCAGACCAAAGAAGGGACAGAGATGAAAGGGTCTGGATTAACATAACCCACCCCAGTGTACATGTTCACAAAGGAAGAGAAAATGTCCAGCTGAACATGGCTTTGTCGTCACAAACATCCATCCTCAGAGGTAATGAATAAGAGAGAAAATGGCCCTAACCAGTTTGGCTCAGTGGATAGAGCGTTGGTCTGCGGACTCAAGGGTCCCAGATTCGATTCCAGTCAAGGGCATGTACCTTGGTTGCGGGCACACCCCCAGTGTGGGGTGTGCAGGAGGCAGCTGATCGATGTTTCTCTCTCATCGATGTTTTTAACTCTCCATCCCTCTCCCTTCCTCTCTGTAAAAAAATCAATAAAATATATTTTTTTAAAAAAAGAGAGAGAATGGTGGGAGCAAACGTACTTGGTCTCGTTGGCACACCGGATCTTGCAGCCTTCCTTGGGAATCACCAAGCCCAGGTGCATTCGGAGCCTGCAGTTCGTGGGCCCCGTGTGCGGCCACACGTGAGTTCCTGGGTGCATGATGGAATATTTGATCTGTGCAGAAAAAATAACACACCGTTCTTCCATTTATTAAGCTGTGGGGGAATTGCTAAATTAAAGTGACAGTACAAAATTACTGTCAATTTGGATTAGAGCCTTTGTAAGACTCAGAATTAATATTCTCCTCTCATTTCTTTGTGAAGGAATTAAAAATAAGTACTCCCTTTTTGCACAAAGCTATATATACACTGAACATTTTCACCCTCAAGTCTGACATCAACCACATGAAATTGTTTCATTAAAAGAGGCATTCGTTGGGCCAAAGGACATAAACACTTGTTTGTAATCATCCACATTCCCTTATTGCCAATAAGCAATTGTGTTCTTCCCAGCACTGAAAACACTCTTGGTACCTGTCCTCTCCGGCATCCTGTTGTCTCGGGGAATTTATCTAGTAAAGAACAGGTTTTAGGAGCTCCTTTGCAGGCATTTTCATTTTTTCTTCCTAGAACAATAAATGATAAAAGCATTGTTAGTGAACGAATCACAGTACAGCTCTGACTCATCCTGTTTGGACCACACGTGATCTATAATGCCATGCTCACTGTGGGAATGAGAAGGCTGCATACACACACGGAGACAATGTGCTTTGCTCCACTAGGTACTGACTTGCAGAGCAAGGACTAGAATTCTCCCCTCACTGGTGGACTATTTGACTAGGGATGTCTAATAGTTATTTCCCCCCTGAGACAGGCAGAACAGTGGATGTCAACATCTAAGCCCAGGAACCTATGATATATTAACGGAGAGGGGAAATAAAGGTTACAGAGGGCACTGAGATTTCTAATCAGCGCATCTTAAAATATAGAGATTGCCCTGGATTAATTAAATGTGCCAATGGAATCATAGGGTTCTTAAATGCAGAAGAGTCAAGGTTTGAATGATGCAGAATGAGGAAGACTTGACGGGCCATTGCTGACTCTGACGATGGAAAGGGCTACCAGCCAAGGAATGTGGGCAGACTAAGCTGGAGCCTCCAGAAGGAATGCAGCCCGGTGACACTTCCATGCTCACCCAGTGAGACCCACTGTAGACTTCTGACCTCCAGAACTCTAACAATTCACGTTATTTTAAGCCACTATGTTTGTGGCAATTTGTTACAGCAGCCACAGTAATATACCTGCCCCCACCCCCCAAAAAAGCTTATATTTCTAACCTAAAAATGCATTTCCAGGATTATACTAACGAGTTACCTACACAATGTTTTTCATTGGAATTTAATGTATTTTTCATTGTATAAATCGTCCTATATATATGGATAAAGCAGGATTTACATGAAGGTGGGAGGAGGTCTTTGAGAGATGATGTTTTCTAGGCGTCACTGTGTCAGAGACACAGAATTTGGGACATAGTCTTAAGCATCTTAGGCTATGCAAATTTCTTCATCATCTACAAAATCGCTGTTTCTTAGGGAAGATGTGCTCAGGAATGCACACAGCAGCATTTGCTGCACTTAAAAAAATCGTGTTGGCAAAAAGCTGACAGTCACTTGAAATCATGTGAGCTCTTGAAATCATAGATATTGCCTTGAAAATATCGCTTTAGTTCTCTTTCGTGTAAAGCATTTGGAAAGCATAACTGAGATAAACGACTGTGGTTATTAGTGCTTCAACGTACACCAACTGCTTATCATCCTCTCAATTCATTTCCTGTGTTGACGTTGTGCAACACATGGTGCTATTTAGTCTTCAAAATGGATTTACTTTGTACACTACTGTTAACTGAGTTTAACTTGAATTTTCAAGGGAAGTGGAGAGAGATTTAAAGATAAAATTCCATGCTCCTCATTTTAAGAGTAGATTGCTAAGTTAATTCAATGAGCACACACATACCGGAGCCCTGTCTGCGTGCCTTCGCCTGAATTAAGCTCAGGGAATCTGAGGCTGAATATGCACCACTTCCTAGTCTTGAAGAGCTCAGGGACTAGTTATTACTGTCCTGTCGCTCCGGTCTGTCCTCATTTCTACCAACTCTTACCCCTGGGATATCACTTTGGCAAGCGACACTATCTCCATTTGACAGGAGCAAAGAAGCTCAGGGAAGCTCCTCTCCAAGGCATTGGGGAGCACATGGTGGACTCTGCAGATATGCCTACACAGTTGAGGTACTCTCTGTAGCTTATCACTTAACAGAAAATATTAGGAAATCAAAATACTGTTATTTATATTTATCCAAATACACACAGGAGTATACACAGGCATGCACACACATACTTACAGGCGCACACACAAATAAGTGTTCACATATGGTTTTAGAAAACCGAATGGAATTTGATAAGCTAGGTTTTCCCGGGAAGTTTCCCGTAAATTGGGGAATCCCGACCCTGGCAAGTGTCACCAGACCAGTGTCCACTTCCGAGGTATCCCTAGCTGCGGAGAGTCTGGAAGCCGGGGCTCACCTTGCTGCCACAGCGTAAACTGGCTCCAGTCTCCCTTCTCCCTCAGGTTTTCATCCTCAGGCAGGAAGAGGCCTTTGGCTTTATCCATCACTGCAAGGCCTTCATCGCGGATCAACTTCCAGTTTCTCTCTAAGGACTAGAGAGAAGATTCTGGTGTTAATAGACTGAAAATATGCCAGGTAGAACACCTTATCAAAATGACTCCCAGCTTTTCGTTTATCTGATTAATCAAGCAATGAAATTTTTCTCACTTCATTTAATTTTTCTTTTTTAAAGTTGACTTTTATTTAAAATCTATTTTTATTTATTTCATAAAGGAAGGGAGTGGGAGAAAGAAACATCAATGATTAGAATCACTGATTGGCTGCCTCCTGCAAGCCCCACACTGGGGATCAAGCTCACAACCCGGGCATGTGCCCTAACCGGTATTGAACTATGACCTCTTAGTTCATAGGTCAACACTCAACCACTGAGCCATGCCAACTGGGCTAAATTGATTTTTTAGACAGACATAAAGGAAGGGAGTGGGAGAAAGAAACATCAATGATTAGAATCACTGATTGGCTGCCTCCTGCAAGCCCCACACTGGGGATCAAGCTCACAACCTGGGCATGTGCCCTAACCGGTATTGAACTATGACCTCTTAGTTCATAGGTCAACACTCAACCACTGAGCCATGCCAACCGGGCTAAATTGATTTTTTAGACAGAAAGGAAGAGGAAGAGAGAGAGAGAGAGAGAGAGGAGAACAGAATATCGATCACCCCCTACTGGAGATTCAGCCCTAAACATGGACATGTGCCCTGACATTGAACAGGCAACTTTTCTGTGCACAACCCGAAGCCCCACCAACTGAGCCACACCGGCCAGGGAGGCTCACACCATACTCCTCCACCCGTTGGTTGAGGTTGTTTCCATACCTTGGTTATTGTGAATAATGCTGCAATGAACAGGGATACAGATATCTCTTTGATATCCTGTATTCCATTTCCTTTGGATGTATACCCAGAAGTGGGATTGCTGGGTCACACGGCAGTTCTATTTTTAATATTCTGAGGAACCTCCATACTGTGTTTCATAGTAACTGCACCAAACTTATATACTTCTGTTTCTGTGAAACCCACTCATCATCACCTGCTTTGTGCTGGTCACCTACCCATAAATAATTCCAATACTACTTTAATCCCAAGTAGGTAATTCATAAATAGCAAGTCCAAGATTTAATTTCAATACAGACACACTCAAAAGTCCTCACTTGGGCAGGTCCCCAGAGTGAGAGAATATGGTGGTTTTCTCAAGGATGCTAAGATTACAGAAAGGGAAAGAAGAAAAAATGCAGTCCAGATATTTACATCTTCTATAAAACATATCAATCACCAACAGTCCCTGCCGCTACACGCTCGTTCAAGTTGCCAGATAAATCTGTTAGATTCATGTTAAACTGTCACACGAGAGAGGAGAATTACCTCGCTAACACACAAAATTACTTTCCAAATGAGTGTTTTGGCACCTTCCCCTCCTCTCTCCTGGTATTTTAGAAGTTTCTCTCACTTCTTTTGAAAGCACATTTTAGAGGCATCTTTGATAGGAGCTGATCTTTTGTTACTAAAATAGGGCACAAAGCCCTAGGGAAAAATGTTAAAGTAACTGCATCACTAAATAAAATTTTTGAAATGTTACTGAGGAGCAAGCTGCTTTTGTATGTGACATGTCATTCCTGCCCCGTCTCACCTCCTCTCCGTGTCTCCAGGGAAGTGTTGCTGAGCTCCTTTTCCAGGAGCAGTAATGATTTTTTAAAAACACGATTTTGTATCCCATTGTGACACGTAGCACACCTGGACCACCTGCGCCGTGAGGCCACGGACCTGCTCAGTAGGAATCAGGCACCGCACAGGTTTCTAATTTCTAGTATAAAATTGCCACTCATCACTTTCTTTTAGGTTCAATACTGTGTCAGACAATTTTACAATGGGAAGGGTCCTCGTTAATCTAGTGGACACTTTTTCCCTTCAGGGATGAAGAAATAACTCTTGGAGTGGACATCTCACAGTCCAGTGGCCAGAAACCGTCTGCTGCCTCCACGTGCCTCGACTGCTCCTACGGCACCTGCGGGAGGGGAGAGCTGAGGCTGTAGTGGCCCTGGGGACCCTGCTCCCCTCTGGGCACGAGGGTGACCGATGGCTCCCGCCAGCTCCTCTGCAGTGGGTTACCGGCACCTGTGAGGCGCAGGTGCTGGTGCGGGGGGTCCTTGGGGAACAGAGCGCTCCCCACAGGACACCGGGCAGACCAAGGGGGTTCACATTGTTGACAGCTGGGAAAACCAGGCTAACCAAACACACACACCTAGTAAACCTGAGGAAACAACGAACAACATAAAGATAACAACAGTCACCATCTCTTACGTGGTCAACGTAAACATTTTTTCTACCAAAGTAATAACTACACTATGGCGGTGATTTTCAGCCAGTGCCCCACAAGAATTTTTAGACACGCAATGCCTGACTAGTCAGTCAGGGGCGCCGACTTCTTTTTCCTTAGATTGTAAAAAAAAAATAAAAATGACAACAGCCAACACAACAACTATCGTTGGGTGTGAATGAATCAAAATTATATTGTGTGTGTGCTGCAGAATTTTAGTAATTGATTTATGTGTGCCATGAGATGAAAAAGGTTGAAAATTGCTCACTAGGGGATGCTTTTCAACTTTGGAAAGACACAGCAGGGTCTCTTCATGGGCATTAGGGAGAAATCTGGGATGGGACCTGGTAATGTTATTTTTAAGCACAAACCAAGAAACCACATTGTGTAAAATTCACATAGTTATAGGGGATTGATTGTGTGTGTGTGTGTGTGAGTGAGAGAGAGAGAGAGAGAGAGAGAGAGAGAGAGAGAGAGGATACACATTTTCTCTATAGCAATATTATTCAGTTTTCTGAGATGTCAAAAATTTCCATTTTTTAGGAAATTCCATCAGGAACTTGAAAGATGCCTACATTGTTAAAAGACTCATATGAAATATTACTTCCTTGACCCTAAATTCATCCATTTTATGAAACTGAAGAGAGAGACATGGATAGGGTTGGCGTTTGAGTTGGTGGCCCAGAAAATAATAGCTTCTAATTCACATTTCTTCTTGTGGCTACACAGACTTCAGAAAGCAGAGTTGATTGCTTTTACAGTGCCACATGGCTCCATAAACCCATCATCAGAACTTGCCTGTTGAGTTAAACCTCAGCTGTATTTGGCACTGTAGTCACCCCACAAATGGATTTCCTAGTTTCAAGCCTCATTAGTCCCACAATACACTCCTGCTCTCTTTAATCCAAACCCTCCATCCAATTCAGGGCACTTGGCCAATATTCTGTTCATCCCTCTTGAATGGTACATATTTCTCTTTACACCAAATTAGATCAACTCCTGCCCGGCCGGTGTGGCTCAGTGGTTGAGCATCAACCTCTGACACAGGAGGTCACAGTTGATTCCTCATCAGGGCAGGTTGCGGGCTCGATCCCCAATAGGGGGCATGCAGGAGGTAGCCGATCAATGATTCTCTCTCATTACTGATGTTTCTGTCTCTCTCCCTCTCCCTGCATCTCTAAAAATCAATAAAACATTTTTAAAAGTTAGATTAAGTCCTAATTTTTAAAGCCTTCTCAAAAAACTGACTTCATGCAGAAAGTCTTTAGAGAAGCACACTAAACCCACACTAATTCTTATTTAACTACTAGAGGCCTGGTGCAAGAAATTTGTGCACTTGGGGGTGGGGGTCCCTCAGCCCAGCCTGCGCTCTCTTGCAGTCCGGGAGCCCTTGGGGTATGTCCGACTGACGACTTAGGCCCCACAGGGAGCAGGCCTAAACCGTCAGTCGGGCATCCTTAGCACTGCCACGGAGGTGGGAGAGGTTCCTGCCACCACCACTGCGCTTGCCAGCCATGAGCCTGGCTTGGGCTTCTGGCTGAGTGACACTCCCGCTGTGGGAGCACACTGACCACATAGGGGCAGCTCCTGCGTTGAGCGTCTGCCCCCTGGTGGTCAGTGAGCATCATAGCAACCGGTCGTTTGGTCAATTTGCATATTAGCCTTTTATTATATAGGATTTCTTTTACTATTTTCATTGGATTAAAAGTACACTTTCTTTTAGTGCTTACAGCTCTTTTTAAATTTGTCTAGTTCTCACCAGGAGCGCCCCCCCCACCATAACAAAGAAAAATACACATTTTTTAAAAGTCAAATACTACCATAGGTCTTATAATGGAGGCAGCAGTCTCTTACTCAACTCTTCCCCAGGCCTGAGTTCAATCCCAGCTATTTCCTGCAGCAATTTAACAATAGGATGTCTTCTTTCCCCTCGTCTTCATCATGCAATACAGTTAAATCCACACATCGTTCATACATCTGGGTAAATTCACATTCAGGTTTTATAATATTTTGACAATGAGGTATCATTCCCACTTGAGTTGTAATGATTACACTTCATTTCACATGCTCCCTTTTCCTTGGCTTAATTTTCTAATGCACTTAGCATCCTTCTTCCTTACAGCAATGAAGGAGTATGAGAAAAATCTCAACACTATTCTCCCCTTTGCCAAAAACATCATATAAGCCTTTTTTCTTTCTCTTTCTCTCGCTCTCTCTCTCTTTTTTTTTTTTCTGCAGAGAACCCGCCAGTAGCCATCTGCCTTGCTTTCCTCTGAACAGGTTGCTGTCTGGGCTTGCTGGACAACTGTCCTTGGCTTCCGCCTGGTATCGGGCTCCCTAATGAGTGAATTCTAGTCATTCCTGAGAAAGAACATACCACAGATAAAATTGAATTTCTGAACATTTCTGAAGCTATTCATACACTTGATTGAAGGCCTGGCCATGTGCAGAATTCTAGGCAGTAAATAACTTCCTTTTAGAATTTTGCAAGCATTGCTCCATTGCATTATAACTTTTAGTATAGTGTAGTGCAGTGATGGCGAACCTATGACATTCGGGTCAGAGGTGACAGCGAACTCATTTTTTGGGTTGATTTTTCTTTGTTAAATGGCATTTAAATATATAAAATAAATATCAAAAATATAAGTCTTTGTTTTACTATGGTTGCAAATATCAAAAAATTTCTATATGTGACACGGCACCAGAGTTAAGTTAGGGTTTTTCAAAATGCTGACACACCGAGCTCAAAAGGTTCACCATCACTGGTATAGTGTTTGGAGGTGTAAAATTTAGAGCCAGACAGCCTGGATATGAAATCTGACTCTGCCATGTAATTAGCTGTGTGATATTGGGCAAGTTACTTAACCACTCTGTGCCTTAGGTTCCTCATTTATAAAGAGGGTAAAATGCTACTACTTCCCTTAAGAGTCTCTAAGAAGATTAAATGTGCTTAAAAGCACGAGTGTTGTATGTAAGTATAGCTATGATGATGATGATGATGAAGATTTTAAGATCTTTTCATTTCTGGTTTCCTGAAATTCTATGGCAACATGCCTGAATGTAAATGCTAGAAACTCAGCAGTCCCTTCAATATGGAAATTCATCTAGCTGAGCTTTAAATATTTTCTCCTGCGGAGGAAAACAGGACCATTCAGAGAGACATTTTTGCTGAGGCAGGTAGTAAACGTTGCAGATTGCTAAGTAAGGCGAGTTGCTAAGGAAAATCACTACTGAATGGAATGAGTTTGCTAGGGTTGCCCGAACAACATTCCACAGCCTGGGTGACTTCAACCACAGGCGGTTAGAGTCTCTCAGTTCTGGAGGCCGCAAGTCCAAGCTCGAGGGGTTGGCAGGTTTGGTTTCTTTCGAGCCCTCTCTCCCTGACTTGCAGATGGCCATCTTCTTACTATGTCCTCACAAGGTCTTTCCTTGTGTGCTCACACACCCTTCTGTGTCAAAATTTCCTTTTCTTAGAAGGACACTAGTCATACATATTGCATTAGGGCCCACCCTAACAGCCTCGTTTTAACTTAAGCACCTCTCCAAAGGCCTTATCTCCAATGCATTCTGAGGTACTTGGGGGACGGCGGGGGGGACACAGCCTATAGCACGGGCCTTATCTCCAATGCATTCTGAGGTACTTGGGGGACTAAGACTTCAACATATGAATTTGGGGGGCGGTGGGGGGACACAGCCTATAGCACTAATGCAGATTCAGGTTAGAACTAGTTCCAGCTAAGAAAGCAAACAGCAGATGGAGGGGATCAGAGATAAATTCACATCAACACGGGAATAAGTAAGAAGAATTTTACAGGAGCAACATAAAATATAGGCATGGAAAAAGGCAGAAAAAGCTATGCTTTTAACATGTGGGCAAAACATAATACAAGAACTCTTAAAACTCAGGTTAACACACACAGGATTGAGCAAGTAACCGTGTGATTAGCTGTTAAGAAAAAGCCTGTTAAGAAAACACTGATACTGGCATTTGAAAAGTCCCAGAGATGTATGTACTTTGAAAGGTTCTGACTCTAAATTAAGAAAAGACACGCGGCACAGTTTAGGCATTAAATTGGAGTTAGAAGGAATTGATAACAATAGCGCTTTAGGAGAATGTATACCACATTTTACTTAATTGTCTAAGAACCTGCTTGTTATAGTTAATTATTTTAGGAACTTATCTGATTTCTTTTAGAGATAAAATCAGCTTACTTAAATCTTAGCCAAAGCATGCCTGTACTTTAACATGGTGAAGATAAGACAGGGGAGCAGTATATTCTCCTTATAAAGAAACCGGGGGTGGGCATCCCCCGAGTGCTGAGCTGAAGGTAGGAAATCAGAGCAAATACAATAGTGAGTCTAATGCCCACACAGCAAATTCTCTTTGCAATAAGTTTAATAAAACCTCCTGGGAAATTAGTGGCATTAATGCAGCAATCTCTTTCTGGCCCTAATGCATTTTAATCAGATTTCCTGTTTTCCACGTTGATAAAGGAAAACATCTGACATTTATTATTGTGGAAATAAAGACCAACCAAGTGGAAAAGCACAGGCTATTTATTCAGGGCTTGCTAGGGCAAGGGAGTCAGCCGCCCTCACTGGTGCTCTGGCTGAGAAGTAGGAACGCCATAGAGCAGTGGTTCTCAATCTTCTGGCCCTTTAAATACAGTTCCTCATGTTGTGACCCAACCATAAAATTATTTTCGTTGCTACTTCATAACTGTAATGTTGCTACTGTTATGAATCGTAATGTAAATATCTGATATGCAGGATGGTCTTAGGCGACCCCTGTGAAAGGGTCGTTCGACCGCCAAAGGGGTCGCGACCCACAGGTTGAGAACAGCTGCCATAGAGAGAAGCGCCCAAGGTACCTGATCTGGAGGCTGGAGGCAGGGGCAGCTGTGAGCGGGCTGACTAGAAGCAGCATCCTATGTGACAGGAGCGTGTTTGGCTGTCTCTGGTTCGTCTTATGTTGGAAGCAGGGCCAAGCATTAGGGAAGCTGTCAGTTACTAATCATTCAGCCCATTTGGGCCAAATACACACAAGTTATTGTTTAGCTTCCCGGATTGTCACCAGAGAGCAACGTGGCTTCCTGACACATGGTGAGCTGGCTTCCTGGGGTATTGCTTATAGATAAGGGATTGGCTTCTCGGGCTGTTCAGTGCAGGTTGTAGGTCAAGGTTCTATTTCTACATATAGTCTGGACATGGTCTGCTTGTCTATTTAGTCTCTCATTATCCTTTCTGAAGGGAAAAGATAACTCAAGGCACCCAGCCCGGGGGCAAGACGAGAGTCTGGAGAACTGAATTTTAATTTTTCTAGACAGCGGGAGAAGCTGGGTTTCTTTTTCTAGGATACAGGAGGAAAGGCAGTCCAGGTTGCCAGGAGAAACGTGTCTGGGATGCAGACAGCAAAGGAGACCCGCAGTCCTCTGACTGTAGCCCAGACTGGCAGGGACAATGGCCAACAATGTCAGTCGAAAAAAGGTAAGAGGAGAGACCAAGGTGTCTTCGTGGCTCTACCTACTGTGAATAGTGTGCTGAGCTATGTCCTGAGGGAGCCACAGCTAGAAGCAAACCCCACAAAGCTAAGGGGCTAAGAGTCTGCTGGGGAGGCTTTCTGTGCCTACACAAAATATATCACCTGATAAACAGATAAGCAGATGATCTATATGTGTATGTGACACCATTGTAATCAGCTAGTTATTAATAATAGGAAAGGAGCGAAGGGAAGGCAGACATTATAAGCATGGCCATTTGGGCAGCTTCATCAGGAAGCTGCAACATTTCACTTCCAATGGAACCTCCAGTCCATTCCCTGCAAAGCACTGGGGATGCAGCAAAGGGGAGACAGATGCATGTTCAGTAAAGTCAGGATGACATAGGTAGGATGCCTGTCAGTCAAACCTGGGAACAGAGACCACTGGCCAGAAGGAACAGGGCCACTACAAGCCCATGAAAATTTGGAAATACATAATCCCCGCGACAAAGGAGTTTTCTCTCTCTTGGCTCCCTTGTTTTGCACTTGCCCGTGTTCCCTCCATGACCATGTGGCCATGTGGACCCCCCACACGATGGTCTAATGGACTGCAGCTGGGAACTCAAAAGAAGCTAGCCTGGTGCTGGGTTGGACTCTGCTCCAACATGGGATGGAAACTCTGGACACTGGCTTTGATTTTGGCCCTGAAGAAGGCACACTGGGACTTGTTCTTTGGTGGGACAAAGGAGAATGGGACCTTGGAAACTCAGGGGATTCATTCCACAGAAATCAAGCTTTCTACAGTATGGCATCCTCCCGGAGGGGCCCCCAGAAATTCTTATTCTAGCAGTACCCCAAGAACCCCACTTTCACCGATAACAAACGTGTATGTGTATGGTTAAGACATCAATCTGTGTGTATGTGCAGTAAGCCACAGATCATGACCTACTCAATCAAACATTTGTACCAACAGTAAGCCATAGATCATGACCTACTCAATCAAACATTTGGAACTGCAAATGCAGTACCAACCTACAGGTACAGTTTGCAATTGTCCTAAAGTATCAAACACTGTACTGTGAGTTCCCAAAGAAAGCCACACATAAAGCCAATTTTTAGCATCTTTTTTTTTCCACATTCACAAACACTGAAAACCGACCAATTTCACTTTGAGAAAGAAAACAGCCTTTTAGTTTGAAATAATTCAAAGAATAGAAAATATTTTATCCTTTTGCTATTGCTATAATTGGCATCACATGCAGTCGTGTCCTATAACCTTAGCAGTGTTCACATTCCAACACACACAGGAACACCCTGGATGGTAGGTTTTTATTGTATTTTGTTGTGGTTTTGAGTCTTACCAAAAGCTCAAAAGAGAGTAAAAGCAGAGGTCATTATTTGGTACTTAAAGATAAAAGAAACGGAGGCTTCGCTTCGCTGGGTGAAATGACTTGCCCAAGGTGTCAGAGCTGAGAACGAAAGGAACCTGCTTCTAATTGTAGACCACTTTAAAAAGTCCTCCTTTTTAAAAGGGGGCCTACAACCAGCAGGTTCCCCAAGTTCTCTGAACTCCCCTGGTGATATTGTCATTTTCAGTAAAAAATATCATTGGTTTCCAAAAAGCTTAAAGTTTGAATTACAAAAATAGGATTAACTATTAGCTGATCTTAAGGTGCCATTGTCAGCACTTCCTCATACTTAACACTTTTCTATAAAATCATGAATCCTCTTATTTTACAGCTTAATTGCACTGTAAATCTGACATTTTTACTTCTTTCTCAATCCAGTTCATCTCAAAAGCAGCTCAGTGGAAACATTCAAATATTTAATCACACTGCTAGAAATGTTGAACCACTAATGTTATTATTACTGTATGTCTTCCTTTTCTTCTTTGTCCAGGTGACGTTATTCATACACAATAGAACTCTTAATAAAAGCTCCAGTCTGAAGGCAAATGACAGAGAGCCTTATCATTCTAATCAATCATTCTTAAGTACTGTGTCACACCATCGGCAAAATATTACCGGGCCCACCTCTAACTGAAACAAAACTACAATATGAGGAAAGGAAAACTTATCTGTTTATATCTGAGCGGCTGTTCGGAAACACCCAAACACTCAAAGGACTCGAGGATGTTCTTTTTCCCCAGGGATGAATGGAGGACAGAGTTAGGTAGCAGAAAAAACAAATACAAAAGGGATGTTTTAAATAATGGTTTCCCGTTGCTTCTGGCTGTTGGTTTTCCATGTTCTTCCTATGCATGCATGTTTACATCTAAATTCACCTCCGAATAAGGAGGATCAAAGAATAATCTCAAAAAAAGGAAGAGCAACTTTCTTAAGGTATGATGGCTTTTTTCCCCACTAGAAGAGATTTCTTTTCTCTTTTCTCTTTATATCCTAGCAAAGACTTTAATCCATTTTTGTTTCAATTTCTATGTTAAATATCCCCAAGGCACTTAGGGCTCTGATATTAGTGATTTGGACAACCACCTACTAAATTTTAACAAGCACATACCTAAAAGAAAAAACTCCAGTGGAATATTTTTCTCTAAATCTTTTTCATTGAGTTGCATAGTCTCTCAACATCCCCCCCGCCCCACCCCCGAAATGGCAAAGTACACAATAAAGGGCAACTATGACATTCAACAAAAGGGGAAAACAAATGATGACTTTTACTAACATTGTCTCATGCCTTCAAGAAAATGGCCCTCTACATCTCCCTGGAACACACAATGAGGATAATTTAAATGAAAATGTACCATCCATGGCAGTTAATTGTCACAGAAAAATCCAAATGTGGGTGATAATCCTAAAAGGATTTTGGCTAAGCACGGTGGCTACCAGATTTAGAAGGTTTCCACTTTAAGATGTTAATGCCTGGGTGAGGATCCACGTTTGGATCTGCGAGCACTCCTAGGTCAGCGAGGGCACTGAACACTAGGTCACCTTCCCAGCATCCATTGTGCCTCTTTCTCCTTCCTCACAGGACCCTGATTTAGTCCGGATATCCACCCTCCTGCAGATAATCCACTGAATGTAGAGGAATATGGCCTTTTCCCTGCTCCAGGGGTTGACCTGTTATTTTAAGGAAAATCTCATAGCCCCTTGCCAATAACTCATCCAGAGCGGAAATGTGACTTCAGTTGACTCAATCAGACAGAAGGGAATGCCTTTTGCTCCCTGCTGGAAGGAGAGGGACAACAGTCTTTCTCCTGCTGGAAACTTATTCCCTCAGCCTGTTGCCAGCTACTTGGTTTCTCAGACTCCCTTATAACTGTGAGTACCCATGCGACATGGTTATGAACAACAGAACACGGTCTGCTTAGAGCAGCGGTTCTCAACCTGTGGGTCGCGACCCCTTTGGGAGTTGAACGACCCTTTCACAGGGGGCATTGGAAAGCACATATATAATTACATATTGTTTTTGTGATTAATCACTATGCTTTAATTATGAACAGTAGCAAAATTACAGGTATGAAGTAGCAACGAAAATACTTTTATGGTTGGGGGTCACCACAACATGAGGAACTGTATTAAAGGGTCGCGGCATTAGGAAGGTTGAGAACCACTGGTTTAGAGGTTTCTAGAAGGCCATGTAGGGCTGGTGTGGTGCTGAACAATGTTAAGAAGCCCCCAAATCCTTTCCCACTCTCCCCCGCCCGCCCCATTCTGGTTGCTGCTGGCAGCCATCAGGAAGAAAGCTGGCACTAGGACGAAGCTGACCGCGGGGGAGGCGCACAGACAGGAAAACCTTCCCCAATTACACAGCCCCCAGGTCTGCCCTACCGCAGGCCTCCTTCACAGGAGCCAATCAGATTCCTCCTGGTGTAAGCCAGGGTCATGCTGCATTTCTGTTACTTGAACTTGAAAGCATCCTAAAGGCTACAGTAGAGAAATAAACTCACAAAGAGACCAAGAGAAAAAGATTTGCTGGGAGAGGGAGAACCAGAAGGGCTCTGTGTGATGCAATCTGAGAGAGGATGGACTTTTCCAAAGAAAAGAATCACCGGCAACGCTAAAGGTAGCACATGTATCAGGGGCGCTATTTTCCCTAGACTGTTTCTGCTTTGGGAATAGAACAACGTTAAAGCAATCTGCATTCACTGTCGCCACACCATGCTTTTCTGATTAATAAGATATTCGGAGGCTAACTGATGGCAGCTGACTTTACACTGGATTATGATGATTGTTATGGATCACAATTAGTTTATGGTGATTATAAAGTGTGTTTTTACAGTGAAATACAGAATAAACATGGTCAGGTAAGACTTACTCAATGTAAGCACATTGAGAGCACACTGCAACCTTTCTTTTCCCCAAGCAGACCACATTAATCACTAAAGTCTTACAGACACATTTTATTCAAGATGTTCTCGAAAACAAAAATTGGAAAAATGTAAAACATTTATCTAAAGATTGCTCAATCATTTTTACGAGTATGAGGGAGTACTGAAGCCAAAGTGTGTGAGAACTGCTCTTTAAGAAAAATTTCTTTCTTCACCATCTCAACTAAACTTTTGGCTAATGTCACTGGATATAAACTCTCTCTCTCTGCCCTGACATTCTTTTCCACGGAAGCATCCTGATTGTGAGTAGGAGACAGACAGTCTGAGTTAACACTCACCTTCACCAGTTCAGTGTAGCCTGTTTCTTTTGGGGTCCACCAAGGCTGGGCTTTCAGTCCGTTCACGTTGTAGAGCGAGCGCTGCCAAACAGATGCAAAATGGCCCCTCTTGTGCCCAAGCTCGTACCACTTATAAGCCTGAAAGAACAGAAAAATGAACTGCAAACGAGGCATTTTTATTCATTTTAAAATTAAAGTCACTAATAATCAAGTATTATTTTGCAACATTTAAATAAAGAGCTTGCTGGTCAGGCATGCCCAAACCTGTTACAATGGTGAAAACTATTATTGTATTGGGTCCCTGGTTATGACCCATTATGACAAGTGAATGTGTGATTTTATTTCCAGTCTGAGGCCGTGTGGTCTTTTAACACAGGATTCATGCTGCATGCACTCTGGTCTCTCTCAGTGTTCAGTAGAGTCGAGGACTTACTTGTTGAGTAATAAACAATTTTAGACACTGACGTAGACTATATAGTCTAGCTTTTATTTCTTAAATTCTGTTTTTGAGTTTCCTTTTAAAAGAATTGTGATTTTGCTAATTTCTTCAAAGATATCTGCATTTATTGAATTAGAATTCTAAAATCAAGAGTTCCTCTTTTCACATGTATTTTCTTTCTGTGTCCGCATTTAGGAAGGCCACCCAAGGAAACAGTGTAAATCCTCCTCCATTAAATGAAGTAGACAAGCCAGGCTGGTGTGGTTCAGTGGTTGAGCATTGACCTATGAACCAGGAGGTCACAATTTGATTCTCAGTCAGGGCACATGCCCGGGTTGTGGGCTCCATCCCCAGTATGGGGCGTGCAGGAGGCAGCCGATCAATGATTCTCTCTCATCATTGATGTTTCTCTCTCTCTCTCTC
>NW_005363502.1:438088-468845 GCF_000412655.1 Myotis brandtii | reverse complement strand
CTCTCCCTCTCCCTCTCCCTCTCCCTCTCCCTCTTCCTCTCTGAAATCAATAAAAAAATATATTAAAAAAATAAAAAGAGACATATTTTTTTAAAAAATTAAGTAGACAAAAGGAAATCGTATTCTGAGTTGGCATTAATATAGTGATAGCCCATATTGGATTTTTTTTAAAGGGGGATTTTGTTCCCTTTTTTTCTCTCCCTCTCTGAAATCAATAAAAAAAATATATTTATAAAAATAAATAGAGACATATTTTTTAAAAAAATTAAGAAGATAAAAGGAAATTGTATTCTGAGTTCGCATTAATATAGTGATAGCCCATATTGGATTTTGTTCCCTTTTTTTATCCCCTGCCATAAGGATAACATCTGTGGCTTGAGGCTAGCTGTAATATGATATGACTGGCCCCCAAGAAGACTAGCCCTTTCAGGGACAGCTGGCTGCAGAATGCGCTGCTCCATCTGTCTCCCTCAGATGGTGCCCGGCCATATGCTCTCCGGGAGGCCCTCCCCTCAGGTTTCCCCCAGGCACACACTCCACTGTCCTCAGGGCAGAGGACAATCTAGTGATCTATCAATAGTAACCCCTCCGTTACTGTAAATCTGATCTAATGATTACTTTTAAAGAGTGATTTTAAATACTCATTTTAATCAATTAAACACCACCTTTTAATACCAAGCAGATAAAAAGATGTTCATAAAACTCCAGATATACTTTAAATGTAAACTATAGTGACTTTTACATCTTAAAATTCATACTTGGAAAATTCTTTCGTTAGAAAAATCAAATGTGATAGCAGTACCACTTCATATATTCAGTAACTCTTTTCAGTTTACTTGCTTTTACGTGTGATCAGCAGTTGATCTTTCTAAGAACTGCAAATATCTACAATTTACAAATGGTGAAGCTGAGGTTTAAAAAGGCTACAATCTTGAACTATAATCCACAGCTCCTGACAGTGTGCTCCACAACTACTCTTCAATGATATTTTCAATGAAGGTAAAGTCATCTTCAATTACATAGAGGACCCAATGAATTCGGCCAGAGGAAAAACACACAAACACACACACACACACACACACACACACACACACACACACACATCTAAACTGCTTTTCAATAAGAATTTGCAAGAAAATCAAGTTAGAATCCTTTGAAAATTTCCTCTTTATTGTTTCCCTTTTATACTTCTTATCAAGAATACTGAAATAGAGTAGCTGGGGGGCACCTTCTTAATAAATGTGTTTTCTATACTTCAAATTATTGCCAGGTATGGTTATACACACACACACACACACACACACACACACACGACACAGAAATTACATGTCAAATGATTCCAACTCAGAAAATCCCAGGCCACACCTAGGGAACAGGTTATGTCATACATGGCCCCGGCCAGAGTCCACTATGCGTGGGGCTCGGTGCGCAGTGGGGCCTGGAGACACACTTGTGGTGCAAACAGTTGGCTGCAACCTGCCTGTGGAGGCCCGTGAATGCCCTCACTTGGAAATAGAACTGATTTTTATTTTGCAACAGCGGGTATTGGACAATGAAAGTTAAGTCTAAAGCAAGAAGCAGCAGCCAGGTTCTTACAGCCACCGCTACATGGAAGGTGACAACAGACAACACAGACTGAGCAAGAGGGAAGGTGACACAGGCGCCAAAGACACTAGGAAGCTAACGCTCAGATCCTGGCCTGTCTAGACAGGAGGCCTCTGAGAAGAGGGAGGAGCTAGAGCTGATTCAAGTTCAGATCCTGGGAAGTCGGCAATGTCATCAAATGAGAGATGGAACCCAGGAAGGAAAAGGGGTTAGAGGAAGAAGGTAAGAGAGTCGTCTTCGTGACATTGTGTGGTGGCATTAAGCAGGCAACAGACATACAAATCGGACTTTGAGTGGGAGAGGAGAGCTGGGATTTGGGAGTTATGGAAATGCTGGGAACAGCTGAGTGTGAACTGCTGAGACGGTCATGGTCTACCTTCCTCCCACTCCTGTCCATACGGAACACACCACTAGGAAAACCTTCCTCAAAAGCAACCTTAATCAGGCTCTGCAGCACTGGGCTGCGGGGCTGCTTCTCTCGCGGGGCCTGGAGCCGAGCTCCAAGCAGAGAACATGAAGACGGCCGCTTGCTGATGGGCAAACTCCGAGCATGACAGTCAGTTCACAGATTCCATACCTAACATCAAGGATATACTACATGGGGCTTTGGCCGGCCGGCGTGGCTCAGTGGTTGAGCGTCGACCTGTGAACCAGGAGGTCACGGTTAGATTCCTGGTCAGGGCACATGCCCGGATTGCAGGCTCCATCCTCAGTGTGGGGCATGCAGGAAGCAGCCAATTAATAATTCTCACTCATCATTGATGTTTTTTTCTCTCTCTCCCTCTCCCTTCCTCTCTGGAATTAAGCAATAACTATTTTTTAAAAAAAGAATATACTAACATGGGGTTTTTACTTGTTTTCATTCCACTGTAAGGATGAGTCCTTGTGAACTTATAAAATTCAAGAACTGTGCTGTTCTGTGCATATTAATTATAAGTAAGCGGATAGAACAACAGTCTCCTAGGTTCAAATCCCAAGCCCCTAACAAGTGTTCAGCCCTTGAAGTAAGGACTGTTTTCATCTAAGATGTGAGAAGAAGCCATAGACTTCTTTGATCTGTCTGTCTTTGCCCTGGACCCTGAGATGTTCAAAGATAAATTAATCAGTGAGAATAATTACATTTATAGAAATCAAACGTGAACATTTATCCAGTGTTAAGACACTGCAGCAAAATCTTTCTTATCCCTTTCATTCAAAGGAGGTATCATGCATCTACATCTAAAAGAATGAAGGAACACAAAAGTGATTGCTAATCAGCAATTTCTTCTCCCTTATTTCTAATTCAGTCTACTTCATCCTTTTATCCATGGCTCTATGGAGAGCCCAGCCTAGAGCCATGTGATGGTGCAGCACTTATCTGGAGGTGGGCTTCGCTGTCCAGCAATGTCCTGTCAATCATGGTGGACTGATTGGGAGAGTTTTTGGCATTTATACATCATGACTAATGATCTAATGTTATTATTTTTTAAAACATACATTTTATTGATTTTTTAACAGCGAGGAAGGGAGAGGGATAGAAAGTTAGAAACATCGATGGGAGAGAAACATCGATCAGCTGCCTCCCGCACACCCCCCACTGGGGATGTGCCTGCAACTGAGGTACATGCCCTTGACCGGAATCAAACCCAGGACCCTTCAGTCCACAGGCCGACTCTCTATCCACTGAGCCAAACCGGTTAGGGCGATCTAATGTTATTTTTAAAGAAGATGACATTGTACCCAGAAAATGTTTAACAGCCACAAAGAAAATATGTAACCTGTTTTAGTTACTACATTTTCTGAGTCAGTACCTGTTATTAGTATTCCTACAGGTATTCATCTTAAACTTGGTATTAAATATTTCACAGGGTAATTTACACAATTAACCATGGGGTTCAGGGAGCTTAGGAATCAGTTGAATAAAGACTTCATTCTAAAATAACCACTTTTTAAGTTCCCAAATAAAAATAAATCTAAGCAAACTGTTAAAATATTTTTAAATATTTAAACAATTTCAAAGATATCTATTTCACATTTAAAAAATACTTTTCAAGGCAATGCCTACCATTCTATACATACACATAGACACATAGGCACGAGTGCACACTCACACACACACACAAACACACACTCCTATTTAGAGACTGCTCTTATGATTATTCACTCAGATACTTTCTTGAAAGAAACTACAGAAGCCAAATCCTAAAAATTCTTTATAGGATTAAGTAAGAGTTGTTGAGTTGTTTCAAAAAAACTTAAATCATCACCTTCAAAAAATCATGTTAAAAAAATAACTTTCTCTTAGAAATAATTTACCCCTGCTCTATCCTCTTTTAGAACAGAAACATCATAAACACATTACCTCTTTGTTTCCGACCCTCTGCATGGCATCCCCCAGGTGAAAATAAAATCGTCCATCATCAGTGCCAGGATCCCCAGATTCTATTCCTTCCTGTAGAAAAGGCAGTGTTCGCATTTATGAAAGAATACCACAGTCAATTTATTGATTTACTTAATCTTTATATACCATTTGAAAATCAAAGAACCAGACAAAATCATCTCAACATTAAAGTTTGGCAATTAGATTACCGGTCAATATTTACAATGCAAAACCAAAAGGAGGTAGTAAAAGTTAAAATTTAACAATACATTCATCATTAATTAACAGCAGACTAGCCCATAAAATTAGTACGATGCTTTGTGAATTGTCTCTGTGGATGTGATCATATTTCAATATCCCAAATAATTTCTTTGGCTGGGTACCTATCACATTTATTTAGTTTTCCAAATCTAAACATATGTCACCTAGAGGCTTGTTTAACAATGCCTGAACCAAAATGTTTAGTTACTCATATATGCCGGAGGTGACAGAGGCCCAACTGCAAGTAATATTTTTCCCTCTACAAACAAATGTGCCCTCATCTTTTAACAAAGTATTTTATAAAACATTCGATAGGATTAAAGCGAATTGGAATCTCTGAGAATGTAACTGTTATTAAACAAGTCTTATTATAAGACACTTAGCTGATATTTATCTCCATCTCCCCCATAAGGACTGAAATGGAGATTTATGTAAAAAGAAAGAGAAAATATTAAAGCAAGAGAATAAACTTTAAAAAATAAAAAAAGGACAAAGGTATAAAAAAATATTTCAATATCAAGGATTTCCTTTTAAAAATCTGCATCTTTGAGGCTTTTTCACAAGAAGCCTGTTTTCCTGGGAAGAAATTTTATGTGCATAATGTTGAGGAGTAGCTGCAACAAACCGGAGAGAAGCAGAGCTGTGATCAGGGTTCTGGACTGAGAGACACCCCAATAAGTGTCCTCAGTCACTAATGGACCACCCTGCCCCCCATGTCCCCGTCTCTGAAGCAGGGAGAGTCCTGCTAGGCCCTGACTGTGTCAAAGGAAACCTAAGGGGAACACCTTAAGTCAGAGAAACACACATGCCCACAGGGTCATGGCAGGGGACGGAAAAATCTGCAGAGGCCCAGTGACAGCCAAGACAGATTGTGGGGTGCATGTCCACCTCACTCCCGTGCTGGGATGTGGGTGAGATATGACCTTTTATGAGAAACCAGAAATCTGCATAATTATATAAAATGTTCAGATTCTCAACACAGGCAAGCAATTAAAATTGTTTTTAATAAGAGTTATATTGGCCAAATATAATGTGCAAGCTATTTGTGATCACTGGGCTGTTATTTAGTACCTCTGATTTAAGCCTTGTGTTAAAAGAGATCATAAAAGTATAATATACTACTACTTAAAAAAAAAAAAGTTCATTGACATTCAATCAGCTACCTGTCCAATATGGTAGCTGCTGGCTCATGTCATTATTTAATTTAAAATAAATTAGAATTAAAATTTCAATTCTTCAGTCATACTCTCCACATTTCAGGTGCTCAGTTGCCACGTGTGGCCAGTGGCTACTAGAGTGGAGAGGACAAATAGAGGACATTTCCACTGTGCAGGCAGTTCCACTGGTAGCCCTGAGCTTGACCAAATGTGATGCTAGCCAGCTGACAAAGATTCAACTGGATATGAGGGGAAAAAATGACAGCATATTTTAATCTGAGTATTTTGAGCTACCAGGCTTTTTGGAGTTTGACCTATTCAGTGTGCATTTTTTACCTTACTTTGTCTAAGCTGTCCTGAGCCCTATTCGAACTAGTTTCAATCATTTAATTCATTGCCCATATTTAAAAATATTATGTCAGTAACTTTGGTCTACCTTTAAGTTTCAATAAAAACCAATAACCACTTCAGTTTTAGAAATTTCTTCATAAAGTCTTTTCCAGGAGTCACTGCTCATACAGTTGGTGTTTCTACATTGGATACTCTCAATCACAGTGAAGGTCCACACTGGCCTATGAATGTCATGGTCAGAAGATTTACATTTTCACCATAAGAAGACTCAGCAGTGCATGCCAATCCATGTACAATGCATAGATTGACTCAGAACAGTCGGAAAATGAACAAAGAGCAAGGGCCGGGACAGTTACCTTCAAATAGGGAATGCTTTCTGCAATTTTGTTCTGGGCCTTCAGGATAAAGCCGTAATGTACTTTAGCGAAGCCATCATTTGGTGCCACTTTCAGAACCTAAACTCAAAAAGAAAAAGAAGCTACTGTGATTGACTACAAATTCTACAAATGACTGTCAAAACAAATTCTAATTAGCTTTGCTCTACTTGGATCATGACGTTACAGCTTAAAACAGTAGTGTTTAGTTTCATTGCAATATATTAAGCTTAAATGGCCTAATTTCCTCTCAACTCAATGTTTTCACACCCACACATTAGTTCTTGAAAAATGAAGGAATAACTGTGAAAAGGCAACGACTGTTAGAGTGTTACTTTAACAATGCAAATAAGCAAAACATCTGTCGATTGTTATGACTTCAATATATTTTTAGTAATCAAGAAAAACTACATTTGCTATCTTAAAGTCAACTCTGAATGATTATACACTTCTTTACATACATGCCTTATACATTACCTTAACAGAAAACTTAGTTTGCATTTGTAATATATCATGATCCACTGATTCAAGGTACATTTCTTGAAGGTCTAGCCATTTTCTAAAAAATATTTTTTTTATTGATTTTAGAAAGTAAAAGGAAGAGATAGAAACATGAATGATGACAGACTAATTGATCAGCTGCCTCCTGCTTGCCCCCCCACTGGGGGTCAAGCCCTCAACCTGGGCATATGCCCTGACCTGGAATCGAACCATGACCTCCTGGTTCATAGGTCAATGCTCAACCGCTGAGCCACACTGGTCAGGCTAAGGTCTAGCCATTAGAATAAAGTGGTGAACAAATCCAATATTCTGTGATAAAACCCAGGTAAATATTTAAAATAAATCAAATTATGGTTTATCATATGCATTTATTATGATTAAAGATTAATTATGCAAAGTGCCTCTAAATTAAATATTAGCAGTGAGAAATCAAAACAATAACATTCAACTTGGAGAGCTGCTTAAACAAACTAATTTACAGGACAAAAGTGAAAGATGAAGAAGTTGTGGGCTGAGTGAATATCCCGTAGCTTCTCTTTCTACTTGAGCCAAAGTAGGAAAGGGGTGCACAGCCATGAAGGGTTCCTTACACGGAAGGATAAGTGTGAGGAGAGGGGACCCAAATACTTTAGCATTTTCCAGCTTGCATCCAGTCCCACAGCTCATCAATCGGCAAATCCAGACAACACTACCTTTAAAATATATTCAGAATCATACCCATTACCCCCTTCTTCACCACTGCCACCCTGGTCCGAGTCTCACCTCTCCCGTACCTGCACCCCAGCCCTGCTCTCCATCACCCATTCTCCACCCGGGGCCCTGAATGGGCTCACGAATCCTAGGTCAGATGTCATCCCCACTCTGTTCAAAACCCAAAAGGGTTCCACTTCACTCAGAGTAAGCCCACGTTCTAGGAACAGCCTCCGAGGCCCCCCTTGAACTGGCCTATCTACTTCTCTGGCCTCCTCTCCTACCCGCCTCCCACCAGCTACTCTGAGGCACTCTGGACTCCTTGATGCTGAAATGCAAGCCAGAGGCATGCTTGCCTCAGGACCTTTGCACCTGTGGCGCTCCTTTGCCCCAGTCTTCTAGATGTCCACATGGCTCACTCCCTGACCTCCATAAAGTCCTTGATCAAAGGTTACCATCTCAGTGAAGCCTACGCCCAACCACCAGATATAAAACAGACCCCCTCCTCCCTATCCTGACTCCTCTTTATTTATAGCGATTTGTATCTCCATCTGACTTATTTATTCCAACCTCCTACTACGAAATAAGCTGTACAGGGATTGTGTCTGTTGCACTCACTGCCGATCCCCAGTGCTAGACCAGTGCCCGGCACATGGCAGGTTGGAAGAAGTCTGCGCTGACTGAGCGGATGGGTGCATGCTGCTTTCCTCCCCAGTGAGAGCTCTGAAAGCAGGCTCTGCAGCTGTACCTTCCCAGCACCTCTTACCAGGCAAGGTGCTGAGCAGAGCTCCACAAATGCCCCCGGAATTGAAGCGGATGGAGGCCGAGCATGTTTCCGGTAGCATAACTCTGAAGGGATTATTATACAAAGTACAGCTACACAGATGACATTTCTGCTTCCTCTAGACACACAGCTGTCATCTCAAGTAATCAGCAAAGGTGCTCCTTCACTAGATAGTGTAGGACACACAGACCTCTTCTCGGCTCCAGACATATACACATAAATGAGATATACTTGCTTTTTTCAGGGAGCTCTCAGTCAAGGCAGGAGACTGACCCAGAAGCAGACAATGGCAGTGCAATGTGGTAAGTGTAGCTTATAGCGATAGGCATGAGGCATGCAGGGAGTATAGCGGAGGGACACCTAGCTCACTCTGGGGTGGGTGTGGCTGGGCCATATCTGAAAGGCATTTAGGGATGAATAGGAGTTCATCAGGGAAAGGGAGCATGGGGGATAGAGAGGGCAGAAGGCAGATCACAAAAGCTCCTATTAAAAGAAAACACACACACATGCACAAAACAAAAGCTCCTGTTTAGTTGCATGATCAAGATAATCTACCGGGGAGCAGAAAATTAAAATGCCTCTGTTTGCCTGTCTTTGAAATGTAATATTTAGTAGGCAACAGACTCCAGGGCTCTCCTCTCATCTGCATGGCAGAGTGTCCCACGTCCCACTGATACACTTGCGATCGAGAGGAGGGTGGGCGATCAGGCAACCAGAGGCTGCCTCCCTGCTTGCTTCGCTATGATCACCCACTGTGCTTGCTGCAGTTCACACGCAGGTGCATGAGGGATGTGCAGGCTGTATTATCCAGCTGTAATCAACAAACGCTCAGAAAAGGACAAGTGGCTCTATAAGATTTCTAAGAATCCCAGACTGATGTTAATACTAACAATATAACACAAATTCTCATTCTCTCTCTCCCTCCCTCTCTCTCTCTCTCTCTCTCTCCCCCCTCCCCCTCTCTCTCTCCTTACACACATACACAACCAAAAAATGGTATAGCTGACATTTCTAGTCACAGTACAAACTGCATGGCATTACCAGAAATTTTAAAATCATATACTAGTAATCATAATAGCATTACACACTGATATTACTAAATTTTTTTTTTCAGGGAGAATGAAAATATTTTTGGCAGTTAAATAACATTTTAAAAATATCGGAAATATCAAAGTATTTTGGAGTGAGTAGCTTTTACAACGTCCATCACAAATTAGTACATGCATATACATAAACATGCATTTTGCAGGTATTTGCTTGAATATTTTTTAAATTGATTTCAGAGAGGAAGGGAGAGGGAGAGAGAGATAGAAACATCAATGATAAGAGAGAACCACTGATCAGCTGCCCCCTGCACTGATCCCCACACTGGGGATCGAGCCCATAACCCAAGCATGTGCCCTTGACTGGAATCGAACCCAGGACCCTTCAGTCCACAGGCCGACGCTCTATCCACTAAGCCAAACCGGTGAGGGCTGCTTGAATATTTTTTACTGGAATTACACAAGACCACTGCTGGGCAATGGGAACCACTGAAGAGTTAAGCTGAGGATGGATGGTCAGATCTGTGACTGGTGTGGATGAATGCGGAGGAGTCAGGCCTGGACAGGATAAATCTGTTTAAAATGGAGGGGATTTGAAAGATATTCAGAAAATAACTAGGAATTAGTGATTGAGTACTGGATTGTAGACCCTATGAAGACATACTGTGTTTGTACCGTTAGCTACCATTTCCCAGGCTTCTGTGGTGGCTTACATAAAGATGTATGAATAAGCAAAGCAATACCTGAGTAGGAAGAATTAAGGGGGTTATTGGGGTGACACGGAGGGAGGAGGGAGACACAGGAGCACCTCCAAGAGCTGCAGGTGTGAACAACCTAAATCTAACCATTTTAAAGTTGGTCTTTGTTGAAACTAAATGCAGCAAAAACCCAGAAAGGGAAAATGTATAAATTTACTTAAAGATAAAAATCAAATGAAAAAATATACAATTACACTATCAGTTTTCTGGAAATGATCTTTGACTGAGCCATAACATATCAGGATAAACTGTGGTTAAGGAAAGAGAATCCATTAGACACAGCTTATTAACTCTGAAGTGAAAGAAGAAATAAAAGGCAAACCACACATGTATTTTCAGTCTATTAATGTGTCTTTAAAAGGGAACCCACTCAGTTGTATTAGACAACTATAGTTTAGACTTTGTGCATCCTGTTGTGCTTATTCAGATGGGATTATGATTTCCAATGTATAAACAACAGCAGGGGAATTTTATTTTTTCAAGATGAAGTAAAACGCTGCAGTATCTGAGATTTAGTATCAAATAAAAAAAAAGTGAATGTATTCAAGGAAGATTTTGAAAAGGCAAGGAAGGAAAAATCCGTAGTGAGTGAGAGAAACTGGTGAGATGCAGCATGCATCCCCTAACCAACCAGGGCACTGGGTGTCATGTTTAGGCCATTCGCAAATACAATGCCCCACATGGACGGACATGTTTTATGATCTGGACCAGGTACGTTAGTCGATGCAGGATCAATCCACTTTGCGTAGATACTCAAGATGCTATAAAAAACAAAGGTCTTATTTATGTTCTCTCAGAATAGAAAAAAAAATTATGATCAGGGTGAAAAGACAACAGCTCCGAAATTCAATGATTTTCAATGAAGCATCGACAGCAATAAAAGGAAGAAAGCACCACTTTATGAGTGACCAGTCCCCAGACTGGGCTGAACTCACTACACTGCACTTGCCAGCATTTTAAAAACAGGAAGGAAGGAAGGAAGGAAGGAAGGAAGGAAGGAAGGAAGGAAGGAAGGAAGGGAGGGAGGGAGGGAGGAAGGAATCCTATAATTCCATTTTATTGGCCACTGGCAGTGGCAGAACAATGGGCATATTGGATATAGTTGGACAATTCTTACATTCATACAATTCTGAATCTTTGAGATGCAGCATGCATCCCCTAACCAACCAGGGCACTCAGTGTCATATTTAGGCCATTCCCAAATACAATGCCCCACATGGACGGACGTGTTTTATGATCTGGACCAGGTACGTCAGTCGATGCAGGATCAATCCACTTTGCGTAGATACTCAAGATGCTATAAAAAGCAAAGGTCTTATTTATGTTCTCTCAGAATAGAAAAAAAAAATTATGATCAGGGTGAAAAGTCAACAGCTCCGAAATTCAATGATTTTCAATGAAGCATTGACAGCAATAAAAGGAAGAAAGCACCACTTTATGAGTGACCAGTCCCCAGACTGGGCTGAACTCACTACACTGCACTTGCCAGCATTTTAAAAACAGAAGGAATCCTACTGACTATCCCTGAAGAGTAGTGTTTTGATGTAAAGAGCACCAGCTGGAAACCCATAGACAGATGTGTTCATCTCTCTCTTACGGAGGCATTAACTTTCTCTGGCTTCGAGTTCATTTGGTATCCTGTTTACTCCATGCCAAGTTGTTTCTCTCTCATCGATGTTTCTAACTATCTCTCTCCCTTCCTCTCTGTAAAAAATCAATAAAATATATTAAAAAAAAAAGAAAGAAACTCATGCTCTGTAGCCTCTCTCTAGACCAGACTTCTAGTGAAAAAAGGAAAAGAGTGTGTTTTTATGTTCCTGAAACACTCGAGTTCCTCTTCCAGCATAGAGCACACTTTTAGAAAGGCTGTTTGTGGACCAATAAAGATGAAATTTTGAAGATATCACAATTATAATTTGAAGGTTTTGATGTACCAAGTATCAACTAAACTCTAAATTCTTCTGATCAAGGGGAAAAAGGCGATGTGAAAACAATACTAAGAAGATGTCAACTATTATAATACATGCCATTTAACTTAACTTTTAGAAAGGCTGTTTGTGGACCAATAAAGATGAAGTTTTGAAGGTACCACAATTATAGGTTGAAGGTTTTAATGTACCAAGTATCAACTAAACTCTAAATTTTTCTGATCAAGGGGAAAAGGCAATGTGAAAACAATACTAAGAAGATGTCAACTATCATAATACATGCCATTTAACTTTATATATACAAAACCCTAATATGCAAATAGACCGAACTGCGGAACAACTGAACTGGTCGCTATGACGCGCGCTGACCACCAGGAGGCGTGCATGGAACATGGTGGGCATTGGCAGCAGGTGGCAGAGCACCGAACATGGCGGGTATCGGCCATGGCAGGATGGTGGAGCAGGTGAGCAGGGGCACCAGACCAAGGCGGGGCACCAGTCACTGTCATCGGGGTGAGCCTCTGGTGGTTACTGGAAATTCTTTGCTCCTGTGCACCATCGTCCCACTGGCCACTCACACCTGCTGCCAGTGCTAGCCCCGCTGCTCGTACCCACTGCTGGCGCCCAGTGCCAGCCCCTGATCACTCGGCGCCGTCAGCGCATGCGAGCAGCGGCTGCTGCCCCAATTGTCCCTGAGGGCTTCTCCACCCCGCCCTGCTCTTGAGGGGCAATCAGGGCAGCAGCGGAGGATGGGCCAAGGCGCTGACAGTGCTGGCCCCGCCTGCACCTGCTGCTGGCGCTGGCCCCAATCGCTCCATGCTGGCAGTGGGTGCAAGCAGGGCTGGCGCAATCAGTGTGTGGGAGCAGTGGCGGCAGGAGTGGGACTGCTGGCAGATGGGACCGGGGGCCATGGCAGGGGTGCGGAGGATGGGCCAAGACCCGCCCCTGTGCCCACCATAGCCTCGCAACCCACAGTTCCTTTCAAGGTGCAAGAATTCATGCCCTGGGCCCCTAGTTTAAAATAAAGTGAGAGATTGGGTGTATTAAATGCAATTTACAAATAATGTTAGAACATCATGTTCAAAATAATTTGATGTAGTTAACAGAAGACCGCTGATTGCTCACCTTTTCATAAACCGTCTTGGCATTCTCATTATCTCCTATCAGCAGGTACCCCACTCCAAGGTCATTCTTTAAGGAAGTATCATCAGGAAATAGTTGAACTAATTTCTGAAGTGTAGCAAGAGAACCTCTCATGTGACCTGATTTGGTGGGAAGAGAAAAAAAAATCCAATAGAAATAAAAACAGATTACATACACTTTTATAGTGAGACTAAAATCAAGACAGACTATTCACCAGAGCCCGAAGACCAGTTTAAATCCGACTGTATATATGGATGGCTAAGTACCTATTAGGATTTCATCATGCAGTTGCAAGGGTATCTCCTATAGACACTAAATATAATACTGATTATAAATACTCTAAATACATCCCTGTGTGCCCACCACTCAAAGTCAAATCTTCTCCCATCATATATATATATAATTTTATAACATAGAAACCCTCACCTGAAACCTATATGATATTAACCAATGTCCCCCCAATAAATTTAATTAAAAAAGGAAAAACGTAAAGACCTTCCTATTTTCTAAATTCATTAACATCTGCTTTTTTTATATCAAATTCAGTCTTAAGAAAGTTTCCGTTACCAATTCCTTGTAAAGGAAAGTTTTACTGAGATTTTTTCGTTTATTACAATTAACTTTAAAAATATGAATAGAGAACAAATTAAAAATCTAACTAACTCGGGGTCTAGCACCCTGTGTGAAGCTCGAAGAGGCCCAGTGGTACCCTGCTGACATTGTTTCCCGTGAAGAGTGTCCTCATCTCCAGGTGGGGACCTATTCACTCAGCAAAGGAGACATCATCCAGTGTTATGGGACCCTCTGCTGGACAGCAGGATGCTACGCACGCGTGAGTCATGGAAACCCTAGCTTCAATTCATTTTTAAGGCTATCTGATGGAAATTTAAAATTTCTGGGGCCGATTGTCATTACTCCTTGCTGAAGTTGGGAAGACACACTGAGTATGAGAAAATGTATAAAATTAAGACTAGTATACACGACACAATTAATTACCTAAAGGGCTCAGTTGCTCACAAACTGAATATTAGTCACCAGCATTTAGGACCATCAATAGCTAATGCCCCACTAGCAGCTAAAATATTTGGCACGAAACATCACCAATTGGTCCGAGGCTGGCTCCCCATTGCTGGCCTAGCTGGGATGGGTTTGCTCAGCTATTCATTCCTTCATTGACAGGTCTGACTCAGTATCCCTTCTGTCGCCCATCAACCCAGACTAATGTCACACGTTTCTTCTGTTTCTGAACCTTCCCTATGAATCACTATAAAGCCCGAGCTGAAAATTCCTCCTGCTGCTACCCCCCCATCCCTTCCACTCTGCATCATGGCACCCTATTCCACTGGAGGTGACCTTTGTCCCTGCATCCCCTTCACTGACATCTTCTGCCACAATCCCTCCTCACAGAGCCTCCTTCTCACTCAGAGGAAGAGACTAAGAAAGACTGCTGTGGAAGAGGGCTAGATTTATTCCTAGGCAGTCTCCCCGCCAGGGCTGGGACAAGAATAAGGCTGGTGAGGCACCAAAGTTCAAGAGGGTGCCCCAAAATTCAGTAATCTAGATGAGTGATTTTTATGTATTTCTTTTAAAATATCAAAATTAATGTAAATTTAAGGACCAAATCAGTAACCAATGCCATACTGGAGCCCGAGACAAGAGGAGAGCTCAGTCACATGGACTTTGCCCCCAACGCAAGTGCCTCCCCCTGAGCCCCAGCCTTGCCTCCTCCACCTGTATGTGTGCCATACTCTTTTCTTCCTCTGAACGGATCCTTAGGAATATAAGTTTAACTGACCAGTTCTTCTGTTTTTAATCATCACCGTCTATCAGAGATTTCTGTCATCTACCAAAGTGACATACGACCTTTAATTCCATCCCTCAGACAGCTGATAAAAGAGTCATTTTGTCTTGAATATTACTTACACGAGCCTCTCCTAGGAGCGTCGATAATTCGTTCATGTGACTGACCCAGCCAGCCTAGCACCCACCTTAGCACGGGCTGAGGTTCTTCCTTCCCGGTTTACATGTTAGGAGGGAGAGGACCACAGCCTGGCGATAATGAAGGGAGGTTACAGCCAGTCTTCCTGCCTCGGCTCTGGGAGCCTGGGTCACGCAGAGAATATGCTTTATGCTGCTCTTTTCAAAGCACTTAGTGATTTAAAAAAAATTTTTTTCTAACATTTTCCTTGCTATAGAGTCAAACCTTACAAGTAAAATTTTAGAGTGCCTAAAATTCTTAATATTCCGCTACAAAAATGGTCCCACTGATCATTTTAACCTTCATGAATCAGGCCGTTCTAGTTTAAGAGAAAAGAGATTTGGCGTGACAGGAAGAGTTTTTTATTCTAGACCTATTCATTTATTAGCAATAACTCCTTAGGCAAATTATTCAGCCTCTTGGCCTCCGATTGACCGTGTTTTAAACTGGGTGGGGTGGGGTGAGGAGCAGCGAAGGGTGGTAAAAATAGCATCGGCATCTTTGTAATGGTCAAGGTTGGGATTTCCATTTCAGTCTAAGAAACAGTCGGGTAAATGACCTGGAATTAGTTCTGGAACTCAGGTTTCCTTCCATGTAACTAGATTCTTCTAAGAGCGCACAGGCTCTGCAAGGTAAAAGCATGGCCTGTGCGACTGAATTGACTTCTCTTACTCCATCTTACCTAGAAATTGTTGTCTGTCTGACCGCCGCTTCAAACTCAGCTTCACCAGGTCGGCGGGGACGTCGGGCAGGCTGGCCACCTCTTGGTAGGTCTCGATGGCCCCGCGCAGCACCTCATTGCTCCTCCTCTTCTCAGCCAAATCGTCTTCACACTAAAGGAAGTCCCACAGTGAATAAATGTCCCATGACAAGGAATATTTATAATCACCCAAGATATTCATGAAAAGTGAACTTTTGTATGTGCTTTAAAAATAATTCAAGACAGGTTAAAGTTTTCTCTTAATCAAGAGACTAAAAAAAAAAATAAACAAAGGAAAGCAATACAACATGTTATTTTAATAATATGAAGAAAAGTTAGCTACTAAGCTACAGATAAGAAAGAATATAAAAATAAACAAACCTGAGACTAATATATACTAGGACTGATGGTGATTTATATCATGTTACATACTAACATTATACAGACAGGTCTCCAGTCCACCATTCCTGGTCTTCCATCAGTTGATTCTTGTGTTCATTCATTCATTCCACAACTATTTTCTGGGAGTTGGGCTCTGTTCCACGCACAGGGAACTGAACACTGGTTCCAGGACATTTACATTGTAAAGCCTTTCAGTGACTCAACCCATCCAACCTTCCTAGGAGATGTGTCATTTTTCTGCCTCAGAGACATTAATGGTTCGTGTAAGAGAATAAAGTGAATTGAGTTTATAACCTAAGATTTGGTGTCTAATGTTCAGAGAACTTAAGTCAAAATTTATTTTCACAGTGATCCAAAGAATGGGATTGCTATTTCAGAAATGATTCATACTATAATTTGTATTTAACTTAATGTTGCCGAGCTTTTAAAATTTGTTGGGATGTTCTAAAGTAATTATATAATCTGCTAACAAAGAATGAAAAAGTCATCATTTATTCAGGCCGGAGTGGCTCAGTTGGTTAAGCATCTTCTTGTGCACCAAAAGGTTGCCAGGCAACAGATTGATGTTTCTCTCTCACAAGGATGTTTCTCCCTCTCCTCTCTCCCCCTCTCTCTCCCTGCCCATCGTCCTTCCTTACTCTGACCACGTCCTTGGGTAAGAGTTTTTTTTAAAAAAATCGATCTTCCATTGAATTTTGTTTTTAAAATTCCTACGCGTTTAAAATTTCCTTTAAATTATTCTATTAAAATTTAACATGCCTAAATTTTACTTTATGTCACAATACATAAATATCAGTAACACCTTATAGCATAATAGCTTAGAGATAAAAAAAATTTTGCCTGAGGCCTAAATCTCAAATTCCTACTGTTACATGTGGATGCAAACATAGCAATCACCATGTGTAAAAATTAGTGCATTTATTTGGATTTTGGTATCCATAATTAATACTACATATAAAGAAACATTCTAAAGCACAAAGCATTTCTGCCATAATTAGCATTTGCACCAATCATCTTCTCTCTAGTTAATATGCTTTCCTTAACCAAATGACTACCAAATGACTATACCAGTGACACTTATTTCAATGAGCATGAGCTTTTGGAAACACATTCTCTCTGGTTTAATAGCAATACAATTTGGCAATTGGCAGGATTACTGACCAAATTAATTTACAAAAATGATACAGTTGCTATCTGCTAAACCTGGTATGTAACATGGATAAGAGGAATTTATTTGCATTAATTTTTGATAACCTTAATTCATTAAAATTTAATTGATACATTTTCAATGGTAAGAAGAATTTGAGCATCCAGATCTTGAGTGGTTGCCACCTTTAGTTCAGAGAAAAACATACTTGTTTTGTCCGTAAATGTGTGAATTCCTGTGTGAGTGTCACACATCAGTCATGGCCCTGCCTCCCTCCGGAGGGGTGCTGCTAGCTCCTCTGTGTCTGGAGTATTTTGGTAGCTCTGCACCTGCTGTTTGCCAGCAGGGCTGAGAATCGATCTCCAGCTAACAGGCATGGCCTTCATTGCCTGACACATGTATATCCCGCCCTGACTTTTACCCCGAGTTCCAGACTCCATGAATCCAGGGTTCTACTTGACATGCCCACTTGAATGTCTAACAGGCATAACAAACTCAACAGGACCAAAATCAAATTGATTTTGTACCTCCCCAAGCCTGTCCCTCTACCAATCTTCCTCTATCCTCTCCTCAGATGGCCAAACCAGGAACCCAGACTCATCCTGGAATTCCCCCTTTCTGTGACCTTACAGCTAAACCCATCAAGTCCTTTCAGCTCTGCCCTCAGCCCAGCTCCCCATCTCCACGGCCACGGCCACAGCCTGAGCCACGGCATCGCCAGTGCACTCGCAATAGTCTCCTATTCTCGCTTCTGTTTTTGCCCTCATAATCCATTCTCCACCCAGCAACCACAACAACGTTTATGTAAAAGGAAAATAGAGTCACATCCATGCAAAAGCCCCCCAGTAAACCCTCCGTGGCTTCCCAGTGCGTAGAAGATGCAACCTGGGAGGCCCTGGCCCAGGGGTGGGCAAACTTTTTGACTCGAGGGCCACAATGGGTTCTTAAACTGGACCGGAGGGCCGGAACAAAAGCATGGATGGAGTGTTTGTGTGAACTAATATAAATTCAAAGTAAACATCATTACATAAAAGGGTACAGTCTTTTTTTTTTTAGTTTTATTCATTTCAAACGGGCCGGATCCAGCCCGTGGGCCGTAGTTTACCCACGGCTGCCCTGGCCTCACCGGTCCTACTTCACTGTCCCTTGGCAGCCCTCTGTTCGGTCCTGGAGCGTATGCCTCCCTGCACCACAGCCTTTGCCCTGCTGCTCCCTCTGCCCCGCCAGCTCCTTCCACAACGTGGTCTCCTCTCAGCCACTTGTCCCTCCCTAGCGAGGCCTTTTCTGATCACCTGATCTGAAGTGCTGCCCACCCTGTCACATGACCTGCAGCCCCCAGATCTTAACAGGTGCGCTCTTTATCCCGTTCCCTTCTTTCCTTATGGCATGCATTACTATGTCAGAGGACCTAATATTTATTTTTAACACTTTGTAACATTCTTCGAATATACATTTATTTATAGACTTTCAGGGCTCTGCTTAAATGTCACCTCTTCAGGAGAGCTTTCCCTGCCCCCATCCTGTATTCCATCTCCGCCCACGTCCAGTGCTGTTCTCTGCTTTATGCTGTTTCTCCTTAGCACTCACCACTAGCAGGCGTAGACATTTACACATTTGTCTTATGCATTGTCTCTGCCGTTACGATAAACATCCATGTTTTGTTGACAGCTGCACCTGTGGTGCCTAAACAGGGCCTGGCATATCGTGGGTTTTCACTAAATAATTTGAGTAACTTTTAAAACGTCTTCCACTGGAATACAAGACCCACCAGGACAGAGACCTCTGGAGGACCCGTGACAATCGCAGGGCCCGAACACGGTGTGGCACACAAGGGGTTATGCAGCTACAGGTGGAGGTGGGAAAGCTGCCTGAAATGAGGACTGGACGATGGAGAGTCAGAGAGAAATGGAGACGGTGGGAGCGGGGGACAGCGGGGAGGGTGCTGGAGAGAAAGAAGCCAGCTGGAAGAAACTATAGAGAGCATAAGTATATTCCTTTTTATAGTTTGAAAGTCTTTCCTAAGCACACTTGCAACCTCTCATTATAAAACTGAGGTTCTTAAAAGCTCTCAGGAGCCTAATGTGAAAATTATATGGTGGGTCTAAATGGGATGGAATGGAAGGGTGATGGGAAATCAATGACCAAAGTGTTATTCTTCATTTTCATTTCAAAACCACAGAGATGCCATATTGAGGGTTGAGGGGGAGGGGAGGAGGGAGGGAGGGAAGGAATATTTCTAAATTCAGCTTTATACAACAGCAATAATTAATTGTCTTATTTAAAACAGTATTTCTTGCTTGAGTTTGTGCATATGCACAAGAAATTGATTCTGTATAAAAGTTAGAAGAGAAAAAGAAAATGCAAATAGTGGCCAATCAGAAATCCAATTATACAGAACACAAGGACATCACCCACAATGATCTAAGTTGAAGGGTTCTAGAATACCTGTGCCTTCCCATATCTCGCCCGTGGACTCTGGGGGTATTTACGAATTAGTTCTTCAAATGCAGTCACTGCTTCCTCAATTTTTCCCTGTTAGGAAGAGATCATTACATAAATACAATAAATTCAAATGCATAATGCTGTTCAATACAGTTATTAAATATTCACCAAGTAATTCTGTCAACATTTCCTGGACTCCATTCTGAGTTTAAAAGTCAGTTTTATCTAAGCTTTTTTAAAAAATATTAACTGTATTCTGGAAACGTAAAACTATAAATTCATATAAATATAGTTTATCTCTTAAAAGACAGAAACATGACAAATGTAATATGAGTCTTCTTTAAAAGAAATTGCATTTTCCCTCTATACGTATAATTCCTACATGCATTCTTAAAGAAAATATTTAGGTTTTAAATTGGGGGAAAATACTGCTGGCAGCTAGAATGTCTTGGGTCTGTGATGAGAAGTCGGAAGCATCTGGGAAAATAGTGGGGAATAAGGATGCAGGATGCAAGGGCCAGGTGACCATGGTTACGGTCACCCATTGGACACCAGGGTTGACTTGGCCCATCTGGTTGCCTGCAGTGCCTTGCTGCCTCTGTGTCATGGGACCCCTCCCAGGGCTCACATGGGTCCTTAAGGAAATGGGCCGAGCACCTGCAATAGGTCTCTGACCACCACTGCAGAGAAAGGAACAGAGGATGTGCAACAGGTACACAGGTGAGGGTCTTGGCACAGGGCCGAGGAGCCCTCTCCCCACCTCACTCCATCAGCACCGTTCCACAGGGTCACACACACATGTCCTGGTGTCTAACAGAAGCAGCAGGTCTAGGATATTTGGAGCCACGGGAGAGAGGCAGAGTTACACTTTCCCAGACCCTCAGCTGCCTATAAATTGACAAATCCATTCAGTCCACATGTAAATGCAAACTCACTGTGGCTTCTATGTGTTTGCCCCTCCCTGAGTGGGTTTTCACACCTCACAGTGTGGCTGTGTGAAGCAAACTGTACGGCCCACCAACTGTTACTTCCACCTACTTCCAAAGACAACCTTCCTGCTACAGTTCCTTACAATCATTCCTTTACCCAGACATCGTGGAAGGAGGGCTCCTGTACCCTCTCACAGGCCATCAGCGGCACCGAGGGCTGGTGAAAAACACGCCTAGTGTGGCGGTCTGAGCGCAGGCCCGGAGCCAGGCTGACTGGTGAGAGTTTGGTCCCACCACTTGGAAGGGGTGTGACCTAAGACAAGTAACTGATGACTTTGCCTTGGGTGCCTCATCTGTTCAATGGGGATCGTGAAGGCCCTTGACTACCTTGTGGGGCTGCTGTCAAGGCCAAATCCGAAAACATATATAGAGTGCTTGTAGACAAGACTATATGTCTATAAACACAGAAAGCACTGAACAATGTTACCTGTTATTATTATTATTACAATGATGTTCATTACTGTGCTGTGTGGAGGATGTGTGTGCGAGTACAAGATAATGGGGAGCATCCCAGATAAGTCTCTTACCTGATAGGCAGGTTAATGCAGAGTAAATGAGGACTGAGATGTAGAGCTAAATCAAGCCAAGCATCCCAGATAAGTCTCTTACCTGATAGGCAGGCAGGTTAATGCAGAGTAAATGAGGACTGGGATGTAGAGCTAAATCAAGCCAGGAACACATTCTCTAAGTTATATTTATTGTCAGAAGTAATTGTATCACTATTTAAAATCTGCTATCCCTCTCACAGTATTCATTTTTTGAGCAGTATTAGGTTCACAGCAAAACTGAGAGGAGAGAATATAGAGATTTCACATATGCCCGGAGCCCAACACAAGCACAGATCAGCACCCTGCACCTGAGGGGTACACTTGTTACCACCAATGAACCTACATTGACACAGCATCACCACCCAAAGTCCAGGATATACCTTAGGGTTCACTCTTGGTGGTGTACATTCTAGGGGTTTAGATTAAAAAAATGCACACTATCTGTATCCACCATTATAGTATCATGCAGAGTAGTTTCACAGCCCTACAATTTTTCTACGAGGTGCCTAGTCATCCCTCTCCCCTCTCCCCTGCCCGCCACTCACCCCAGGAAACCACTGATCCTTTTACGTCTCCATAGTTTTGCCTTTTCCAGAATGTCATACAGTTGGAATCATACAGTAGCCAGTCTTTTCAGATTAGCTTTTTTTCCCCACTTAATAATATGCATCTAAGGTTCCTCCATGTCTTTTCATGGCTTGACATTCCTTTTTTTTTTTTTTTAGTGCTGAGTATTATTTCATTGTCTCCATATAACACAGTTAATTTATCCATTCACCTACTAAAGAACATTTTGGTTGCTTCCAAGTTTTCTCAGTTATGAATTAAGCTGCTATAAACATCCATGTACAGGTTTTTATGTGCATGTAAGCTTTCAACTCCTTTGGGTAAATAAATATCAAAGAGCAGGCTTTCTCGATTGTACAGTAACAGTATGTTTACTTTTGTAAGAAACCACAAAATGTCTTCCAAAGAGGCTGTGCTATTCTGCATTCTCATCAGCAATAAATGAAAGCTCCTGTTGCTCCACGACCCTGTCAGCATTTGGTGTTGTCAGTCATCAGCGTTTGGCCAATCTAATGGGAGTGCGGTGGTACCTCATTGTTGTTTTAATTTTCATTTCCCTGATAACATGTGACTTGGAGCACCTTTAGTCATCTGGAGAAATGTCTGTTAAGATCTGTTTTTTAATCATTATTTGTTTTCTTATTGTTTAATTTTACGAGTTCTTTGTATTTTGGATAACAGTTTGTTTTTAAAACCACTGGTTTATTTCTTCTGTGAATGACTTTAAGGAACGAAGAATTCATGTTAAATATCTTTTCCTCTGTGACTTTCTTCCAAGTATCTGCATTAGCTTCCTGTGGCCGCAAGGTTCTCACAACCCTGCAGCTGGGACCCTGCTCTTCCAGTGGAGTCAGTTGCATCATTTGAAAATGCCAGCTCTAAAACAACCCTAAAAGACTTAATTAGTCAATAATTGATGATTCTGTCAATAATTTGTCTCCCTGTTGTTTCTGAAGCAAGAATAGCCTACGTGGCCACTTCCTCCTCCTTTATTTATCCTGTTATAGATACAGGGCGCTCCTTAAGGAAAGCATCATTTCTCCAAATAAGCAAAAACCAGAGGATACTCCATGGATTGTTCCAGCACGTTTATGTCCTCCTGACCTATTTGCCCCTTGATAACTGAGCCATCTCCATGCATTATAATTACATCAAAATCCCTCTCTAAAACTGTTTGTTCTTTAGCCCCAAAGTCACCTATTACCAGGCACTCCACATTTGCATAGATGGCATTTAATACAGAGGAAGTGGAGAATGCCAAGCAAGGTGATAGAAAAAGAGGGTTCCTGCTTCACTTCTATTAAGAAATGCAAATTTCCTAAAAATAGTAGATGGCTTCATTTTATAGAGTTGAACACGATGGACTCAGAAGCCATTCCATGGGGTTAATTTAGCGAACAATGACTGCAATATTCTTTGGTGTTACTATATTTTTATTGGCTGGTAATGAGGGTAATGCAGAAGCCGTCATACTTGCTGGTACATTCCCAATAAATGTGTGGGAAGCACATTCTTGTCCCATGTCAGTTTCTTACTTGTTTTTCTTTTTTTATTGTGGTTGCTTATTTACTTACAGTCCAAGGTCCCTTTTCTTGCAACTAAAGTTTACTGATAGAAAGAGGATATTACAGGAAAACTAAAGCATTACACTGAGTATAAATTCAAGTACAGAGTAGAGAAAGAAATTTCCATGAAGAACAGTAGATGATTAAGGGAAGATGTCATTACATACAATAAATATCTGGCCTAATAACCAGATGAATATGACTGAGTTAAGACTACAAATAACTTCCATCTGTGTCAATTCACAGTTTTAAAAAACTATAATATCTAACCCTGGCCAGTGTGGCTCAGTGGTATAGCATCTCAGTGGTATAGCGTCGGCATGTACCTGGGTTGCAGGTTTGTTCCTGGGTCCCGGCTGGGGTGCGTGTGGGAGGCAACAATCAATGTGTCTTTCTCACATCGATGTTTCTCCCTCCCTTACACTCTTTCTAAAAATCATGGGGGAAATATCTTCAGGTGAAGATTAACAAAAAACAAAAACAAACAAAGATACCCAACAACAACACACCGCTGTGATATCCAGAAACAAATGTAAATAATATTTCAAATTAACTGATAACAAAGCAAAACATAAAAGCCACCCTGAAAACTGGAAGTGCCTGCAGTTAATCCCAAGTGAGATGAATGCGAGACCTAATGTCTTTTAACCCAACAGTAACTACCCTGAGAACTGGACTTACCTATTTTTTCTTTTGGATTGAAGTGCTATGAAATTAAAACCTCCACTTACATGGTACTTGATAGTATTGATGCTTTCCCCCCTAATCTCATTTGATCTTTACCAAAAAACCAAATAGGAAGTATGATTATTATTCTCATTTTTTAAAACCGAGGCTCAGAATAGCCAAGTGATTTGCCCAAAGCCACAGGACTAGAATGTGATGGAAGTGGGCTGACTCCCAAGTCAGCTGGCTTGAAGGTAAATTCTATTATTTCTATTTGGCCATCACAGCTGCACTTTTTCTGTTCATTTGATTCCTTTCACATATAAAACTGATGTCGCTGGGGAAAAACCCTCTATTCAAAGGTTGTTTCTCTGAACCTTTTTTTAAAAACAAATCAAGAGTAATGCCTGAATTTATTTAACAATTAATCACTGCACATTTCTGTGCAAAACAAAAACATCAACCTACCCTTTTACGGAGTTTTTCTGCAGCATCAAGTTCAGCTTTAATAGTCTTATCAAATTTATTTAAGATTTTAGGCTTCTTTTTCTTAACTGAAAGAAAACAGAGGTTTTTATTTTTCATTTTACTTTTGTCTAGAAATAGTTATTAAGAATAGTGATTTATAAGTAGTGAGAAAGCTGGTGTTGGTCCCAATGCTACAACTGTAAGAACAGGCTCACGGCTGGTTCACCTTCCCACCCCCAGTGCGACACAGTCTTCCCTTATACGCTCCAAGGTGTTGTCAGGGACTGTGTGAATATTGGTATGGCTAGTTTCTGGAATTAAAATGGTAGTTATGATCTCTAAACGCCTAAACTTGTTGGCTAAGTGCAAAAGGCTGCTTAAAACCGTGCTTTAGTATATCTACAATGTTTCCGATCTTCAGTCCATCCTTCAGCTAAAGTGACCATCCATGTTCCCCAAAAAAGCTTTGTGCCATTTCTGATGCTACTTTGCCCAAATTAAATAGCCTACTCCTTACGGTTGTCAGATGAAAATATGTCCATCCTTCAACATCTAGCTCAAAAACCACACTTCTTATGAAGTTTCTCTGCCTATCTTTCATGCAAGTGCTCTCTCTTCCTTGCTCCACTCCCCCAACTGAAGTCGGAAGCACCCTTGCTTCTCGCATACGACTTTTATTATAATAATCTGCACACTTATCTTTGTCCCCTTCAAAACCATAAGCTCCTGCAGAGTGACTCCAGATCTTAGAACAAACTGAGCTTACTCGAATTCCTTAGCATGAAGGGACAGCCAGCAGGTGAGAGTGGTCCTGCCGGTGCACACCCAGCCGTGCCTGTGGATTGAACAGCTATCAAGGGTTCCTGGGAGCCCAGAGGAAATAGTCCTGACTGAGGGCACAGGAGAGTGACAAGGGCGAAACCTTGACGGGGAAGCTGGATGTTCCCGACAGAGAAAGGGACAGGTGGTGAGAAATGGGGAGAAGGGGGAGGGACAGAGAGAAATGAGAATAATCAGAAGAGAACTACTTCAACGTTCTGACATTAAACTACAAGTTCAATTACTTCTGCTCTATCCTGTCACAGAGGAGGAGGGATTCTCCTTCCCAAGGTTACTGGCTCCACATGCACACCTGCCCACTGCCTCTACCTCTTCCCTGAACGTCTCCACTCTCAGGCTCTCTTCTGAGCCCGTCACCATTTAATAGTGCAGAAGCCTCTGCTGTCTTAAAGCAAACCAACCAACAAGCGAGGCAAACCTCAGCCTACCCTCTTCCACTTGCTGTCCTCTCTTTCCCCTCCATTCACACCTGCCTCCCTCTCAACCCACAATGCTCCCCCCACACATGGGCAAAAGCAAGTCTTCCAGAAGGAAGGGGAGCTCAGTAGTTAAGTCAGATGGCAGGGATCCGAGTCTAAGCTATGTCATGTTCTAGCTATGTGACCTAAGTCAAGTTGGTACTAAACTTTTATGACTCTCATTTCCTTCATCTATAAATGTGGGTAGTGGTTTGAGAATTATGTTGATATTGTACATGAGCAAATAAATAGCACAGTGCCTGGCATATAGTAAGTGCTCCTTACCTGAGAGCTATAATGCCTATGGCCTTATCTACACCTTCATTTGTTTTCTTTTCCTATCCTACCTGACCCGATCCCTCTGCAGCATCTGACACATGGACTCATCCCTCCTTCCTGAAATGGTCCCTCTCCTTGACTTCTGTGTTGCCCATTCTCCTCAGTGGCTCCTGCCCTCTGCTGATTCCTGGGATCGTATGCTCTTCAGGGTCAGTCTTCAGCACTCTAAAGGGGTTTACCTACTTAATTTCTAAACTGAGTTGCAAATTAACTAGTTCACTTTCTCCTGCATTACAAAAATCATAAATCCAAGTGCCTATAATTTCTGGCACAGATATCTCATGTTCAGTAGGTCAGAAATGGAATTCACTATTCCTCACAAACCTTTCTTATATTTACCCTATTTCAGAGACTGGTTCCATCATTATCTGGTTATCCAAATCACAAGTAAAATAGGGCAAAGAAGGAACATGTAGAAGTATCCATGTAGAAGACTGAATGGAATTGTTTGTGTGTGTGTGTGTTTGTATTTCCTCTGTCTTAAAACAAACCAACCATAAAGCAAATGAGTCGTGATACCCAGAGCTTTACATATGTCTCCTTTTATTCTCTCAACTTCCCAGATCCAGAACATTTAACTTCTCAGATATGGCCCTTGAGGATCCAAAAGGGCCCGTCCCTTGATATCCCTCTCCTCTACCAGCAGGAAGGGGACACTTACTTCCTACCAGCACTAAAGGAGGGATGTTTCTGGGGAAACTCCGCCTCTAGCTCCTCCCCACAGTATCTGATTACTGACCTGGGGGAAGGGACAAGCTTGTGTGGCTGAGTGCCATCCCCCTTCTTCCTCCCAGGAGCAAACACCAGGCGCTGAGCATCCTACAGGAGAGGCAGAGCTGTTCTGTGCTGCCTGGAGGGGTGAGCATGTCTATTTTTAGGGGTCAATATTAAGAAACCCGTTATTCCTGCTCATCATAGCCCCGTCCTTTAAATCAGCTCCCATCAGTAATTAAACTGACCCTTTGATCACCTTCCCTTTATTTCATTCCTTGGGAATTTCTAAAGTTGCTATGCCTTCCTGTTTATTCCACCTTCCTCTTCTCCCCTTCCTGAACCCCTGGGCCCTCTAGTGTTGAAAAATATAAGTGCCTAATGCAGATGCTGAAAAATAGGGGATACTGGGCCTTTTCAACTGTGTCATTACACGTTAGCATGCACGCCGAGGATATGGAATAATGGAGTGACTTGACTGAGATGTGGGTTTATAGGATGGGAGCTATCTCGTCCTCTCAGCACTGGCTCATGTCTCTCAATTGTGCATTTTGGTTTTGCAGGAGAGTCTGTCAGCAGTGCCAACAGGATCAGGGGGGCCTGGGTGCATCTGAGGGTTTGACTGCTGGCATCATCCGTTTCCCCAAATACATTTCCCATGCTATAAGTTAAAGTTAACTATTTATAAGGGGGGAAAAAAGACTGTTGACAGTTCAGGACATCCAAAATAGTCAACATTACAATAATATGCCAGCTAAACAGCCAGACTGGATCTTAGTGTCAAAATATTTCAATTTCATCATAAAAATAGACCAAATATTAAAAATCTCAAAGCACCCGTTACCAAGAAATTACTGTCCCATCTTTTTATATATCTTCCTATTTAATAGCTCCTAAGATTGCCTCTTTCTCCAAAATTCAAGTTTTGTCCTGTCATGACTATTTTAATTTTTCAATGTATCAAAAGCCCAGGCAATTTTTCCTACTTGCAAAAACACACAGATCTCTTTATTCTTGTTCTGGGAGGAATGCGGTCCTACTGCCGAAATGACAAAAAGTTCCCATGGTTGTGACGGGACCGGGGAGAACTCTCTCAAGTTCTTTAAGCCTCAGTTTTCTTATGCACAAATGACCAGTTCTGTTAAGGTCTCTTTGAACTGGAAAACCCTGTGCTTCTAATTTTCAGTTGATTTGAAGCATGTTAATAGTATTTCCAAGTAGACCTAGAGGGTACTGGAATGGATTGTTAATTTTTTAGTTGTAGATTTTAAAATATGGTTTAGGAGGAAGCTGTCTATGTTATATTAAACTTTGTCTTTTAAAAATCACTGCCATTACAAGTATTTTATCCTTTTCCAAAAGTGCAAAGAATGGGGGGAAATGACTCGCTGCATTTGAAACCCTTACTTCCCTTGCCATGCCATGAATTGAGACATTAAGAGTAAATAAGGAGGAAAATAAGAGTAATTAAAGGCATGAGAAAAGCACTACTGATCCTTAGATTATATAAAAATTAATGGTGATTCCCTTTCATTTCAACTTAGTTCAGGAAGAAGGGGATTTTATATCATGGTGCACGGGGAGAAGTGATCCACCAACAAAAACAGTCTTTGCATTACTATGTCCTAGACCCGTTCCACTGAAGAGAGCGATGAAAATGGCAGTGTCTACCACCGGGGACAGAAAGGCAACAATTCCCCATCTGCCGGAAGCCAGTTCCAGCATGTCATAATTGCAAGAGTTTCATCAAAAGGTTGATGGAACTTGGGGACTCAACAAGGGCTGAATTACATATGTTATCGCCTTTTGGGAATGGCTCAGGGCATTTCCCCAAACCTGAAAAGAATGATTGCTTGCTGCCAGACAGCTGAGGGCATTTCAATCTACCTGTTATTGCCTCCTACTGGCCAAACACCTGAACAGCCGTAGGCAAATTCTTCCAATCTGACAATGGATTCTGTACCTAACCCTACCCTTTGAAGTGTATATCTCCACCTTGCCTTAGGACAATTTGTGTTAATAAATAGCAAGGGGTCCTGAGACAAGGAGATCTTAGTTTCTTTAGCTAGGCTCCTCTGATCCCCAAATGCCTTTCAAAATTATATTTCGTCTCTGGACTCTTTATTAAGTTACACACAGCCCTTCTCCAGATTGCTGAACCCTTCTAGAAGCTGGAATAAGAACCCCAGCACCCATCCTCTCCCTGCTTCCCATCTGACCCCATGCTCACTGTCCTGAGAATCTTTCTGACACAATCTGTCCATGTATCCCTACCGCTTAAAATACACCCATGGACCCCCTGAATATACCAAATGAAAACGAAATTCCTTAGAATGCCATCTGAGCAATCCTGCTCCCAGCTGCCTACCCAAGAGAAATGAAAACATACGGCCACACACACTCCTACATGCATGTGCACCACAGCACTGTTCATACAGCCAGAAGTAGAGAAAACCCAAATGTCCGTCAATGGGTGAATGGACAGGCAATGTGTGCTGTAGCAATACAATGGAATAGTACTCAGCCATCATTCCAATACATGCAACCACAAGACTACATCTCAAATGCATTATATTAGGTGAACGAGGCCAAATTCAAACGGCTACTGACTGGATGATTTTATAGAGTATTTTGGAAAAGGGAAAACTGTCGGGGAAGAAAACAGATAAATGGTTTCAGAGGCTGGGAGGTGGGGAAAGGGGCTGACTACAAAAGGTACAAGAGAATTTTGGGGTCACAAAGTTCCAGATCATAACTGTGGTGGAGAAATCGATGTCTCTGGGCACTGCACACTTGGACACATACAGTCTGAATTAACTGTATGTAAATTCCACCTCAAGAACAACTTAACAAAAATGTTGTAAGAAGAGAAAAGCCACATGATTCTCAACAAAGACTCTCATTATAGGCACAACAGTATGAAAAGCATTTGGGGATAATCACATCATACCTTTACAAATAAAATTCAATCTGGTTTTTAGCACCCTTCCCCACCATGTACCTATTGGGAGGCAATTCAAACTCAACCAGGCTTAAGAGGCTCTACGCTGCACACAAAAAAAGAAAAAAGTTTTTGACTGCAAAGTTCAGCCAATTTTAATAGAACAGAAACACTTCACAGAGAACTTGCTTTTCTGTCCCGAATCACTGCTTAATGCCTTATCAGATTGTTTGCTGGTAACCAGATATAACATTTATTGATCACTTACTCTACTAGACATGTGTAGGCCACTCAGACTGCGCCAACTGTAAACAGTAGGAGCTAAGACTGAAGCTTGGGGTTGTCTCGACGCCAGTGTCCATGCTTTTGACCCTTTTGTAGTACCTCTGGCATCTGGCTCTGAAGAAACCAGGTTGCCCACAAGGGCTTTGAGAGTGCCAACAGAGTGGAATGAAGTATCAATATAAGCATTATGTTGAGTAAAGGAAGCAGCTGAACTCTGTACTACTTGTGTCAAAGGATAAAGGTAGTTAAATAACCAGAGTAATTTTCCTTCATTTTGTGTCTCAAGGACCCATTGTCTACACATTACACAGAGTCACCCTGGTTTAGCAGGGTGATCACAGGGTGCAGAGTCTGGAGGCCAGGGGAGCCTCAGCTCTGCCTTCTCAGGCAACCTGGTCAAGCTCATTTCCGTGAGATGGGGATACTCTCTGACCCCCACCCACCAACCACAAAGGAGCATAGAAGATGTAACTGCTAATCATGACTCCCATCTACAATACCTTATGTTCACTTTATTTAAAACTCTGCTCTTTAAATAGATGTGAATGACACACATTAGCAAATATTTTAGAAATTATTATTAAGATACCAGATTTGTTTTCTGGTCAAATATTTCCTTGGCAGATATTCTGGGCAACATAACTTTGGCACACTATTCCTCTTGCCAATCTGTATTTCCTGAGTCAACGAAGGACCAAGGAGCTATGGCAGCCGTGGGCAAACTACGGCCCGCGGGCCAGATCCGGCCCGTTTGAAA
>NW_005363502.1:429647-438054 GCF_000412655.1 Myotis brandtii | reverse complement strand
ACCCTTTTATGTAATGATGTTTACTTTGAATTTATATTAGTTCACACAAACACTCCATCCATGCTTTTGTTCCGGTCCTCTGGTCCAGTTTAAGAACCCATTGTGGCCCTCGAGTCAAAAAGTTTGCCCACCCCTGAGCTATGGGGTTACACTATACTTCCTTTGCTCCCCAAACCCTACTGTCTGTTTTCAAGCAGAACCCCATAACATATAAAATACTGCTTTTTGTTATAGGTCTGCAAAGGTGGAATTTGATGAAAAGTAATCTAAACAGCAAAATGATTTAAAGGAAAGAAAATAAGACCAAAATAAGATATTGAAGAAAAATGTGCTCTATATATATGAGATGCAGCCTGAAGCTGACATAATCATGCAATGCTTCATTGCAATATTATTCATGTTAATTAACACATTGCGTACCGCATAGAAATCTCTAAGACATACGCCAGGGACCACACGTTTTTGGGCAAACTGCACGTTATTTAAATCATCATAATGCACTTTAGGTGTTGTTTTTCAATAATTATAACATTTTTATTTACAAAAACAATTAAACAATTAAAGTTCCTAGTACTTTTTTAATGTATGGTACTGCGTAAAACATTTTCCTCTATGAAGAGGAACCAAACAAAATTTACATAAGTATCTAGATTCGCTCCTTTTTCCATGGGCATGAAAAACGAGAACACTCGTGAGCGGTCCTTAACAGATGGCGTGCGAAACACGAGAAAACTCCTGAGCAGTACGAAATGTGTTAAGAGTTAACCCAAATAGCCCAGGCCAGTTTGGTTCAGTGGAAAGAGCATTGGCCTGTGAACTGAAGGGTCCTGGGTGCGATTCCAGTCAAGGGCACATACTTCCACTGCAGGCTTAGTCAGGGAGTGTGCAGGAGGCGACCAATCAATGTGTCTCTCACACCCATGTTTCTCTCTCTCTCTGTCCTCCCCCCCCCGACCACCACCCCCTTCTACTCTCTAAAAATCAATGGAAAAATATCCTCAGGTGAGGTTTAACAAACAAAAAAAGAGTTAACCCAAGCAGACCCCACCACATATTTTAATCTTCTTATATTAGAATTGGAAGCTAATTTTGCTTTTCTTTTAAAAATCAATGATAAGTTTCAATATTAGAAAAAATATCTCTAACTTTGGCAGTGAGGAAATCTATAAATTAAGACAAATGATAAAAAAGAAGGAAACAGTGCAAAACATTCAAAACTTCAAGAGTCCAGCACCAGCATTTTTTATGACATTCTGTCTGCTGGGTCCAGGGAAAGCAAGCCTCATCTTCCAGGGCTCCTCGAGGCATGAGCAGGGGGTGTGGGCAGAAGCCCTCAGTTCTCTGCTCTTCATTTGAAAGTGGGAACTGTGCACGGCATCCCATTGCTGTGCTTGACGCTGGGGTCTGGCCTAAACCGCTATCATATGGAGAAAGCCATGCCGTTGGCTCCTGAGACCCCCAACCAACAGCCAGCTGTGGGCACTCGCCCGGCAGGAGTCTTTGTATTATTACTGTGAGAATGGGAAATTAATGTGTTTGACCCAAAAAGAACCACGTCTGAGGCTATGTCCCCTAGTGCGAGCTACCGTGAAGGTAGAGTGCTGGGAGCCGAGGTAAAGGTGGGCAGCGCTGGGGAGATCCTCTTACCTGCCGGCCAGGACCGCACACTGGCGGGAAGCAGGATGGCGTGCCCTTCCTTTGCCTCCTACAGCCAAGGAATCATGGGATTCTGTGCTCCTCAGAATTAAATACCAGCGACACACCAGCAGGATCCAATATTCAAAGCTTAATCCCAACAGTTAACATAAATATTTTTCAGCTGAGAGACGCTAACTAATACAACCCAGTAAACATTATATAAAGGGCAATTGTTTTCATCTGCCCCCTCTATTGAACTAATGTGGGATTCAGCTGAGAGCAGTCAACGGAGCCAGCAAGTATTCCGGTTTATTAAATGTAGTCCGCTGTGTCCCCATAGGCTTATTTCAATAAATTATACATCACTCCCCTCTTAGAGTAATAATCCTGTAACAGATGTGGCCCCATATGTTATATTAGAAATTTCAGAGGCACTAAGTGATGTGTTTTCTGTACATAACAAAACTGCTTCAGGCCCCAGGCTGACCAACAGCTGCTTCCAACATTGTGAATTCCATCTCCACGTGCACTGTTGTTCCACGAGGGAAGAGCCTCCTTCCCCAAGTTTTATTTTAGATATAATTCTAACCATCTTGGTCTTCTGGTTCTCTAGCCCTTAACTTATTACAAGTAACAACTTAGAGGAGTGAGGGTTCCTTGAATCAGATAAACACTGGGCAGCAAGGAGTAAAAGCTGAGAGACTAAAGTAAGGCAAAAACCAACAGAAACAAACGCAGCTCAAACAGTATTGAAATATGGGCCAAACGGTGTAGAGGTAAACAGTGCTATGCACTGCAATAGCCCCGAAAAGCTCGCTGCACAATAACTGATGTTCATGAAGATGGGCATTACTGCCCTGGCCGGGTTTGATTCCCAGTCAGGGCACATACCACAGCTGTGGGTTCGATGCCTGGTCAGGGCATTTAAGGGAGGCAACCAATCAATGTTTTCCACTTACATCGATATCTCTCTCCATTGCTCTCTCTAAACATGTCCTCAGGTGAGGATTTTAAAAAGGGAGGGGCGGCATTACTGTCTCCAACACCAAGAAAAGTTAAATTCTGTGCAGCATATAATTTAAAAGGTGGATGGACATACATAAGCAGTATTTTAGAAAAATATCTACCAAATTCTGTCAATTTTGTTTAAATAGTGTTTAAAGGTATTTAAAGTCTCTTTAAGTATCTGCTCCTATGCAATGTTGATTTCCCAGTAATGTCACGTAAAACAATAATTTATAAGTCTTGTTGTATATCAGAATTACCAGGGGAACCTGAAATAAAATAGACATTCCCAAGCACCATCAAATAAGAACCTTGGAGGGAGGGACAATTTTGCTCTGCAATATCTCATATTTATCTGAAGATTAGTATACACTATAGAAATAAGTAATTTAGGTATTTGTAAGCTCAGTTCTAATACTACCTCTTTTCTTTTATTTGCATGTTCAGATGTCAATAAGGATCTATATGTTTAGTGTTTGTCAGCATTGATATTGGCTGGTTTTGTTGGTTATATCTTTTAAGACAGAAGTTATATGTCATTCATATTTTTTTAGACATTATCTGAGATTTCACCAAAAGGCAAAAACCAACAGAAACAAACGCAGCTCAAACAGTATTGAAATATGGGCCAAACGGTGTAGAGGTAAACAGTGCTATGCACTGCAATCGTCCCGAAAAAGCTCGCTGCACAATAACTGATGTTCATGAAGATGGGCATTACTGCCCTGGCCGGGTTTGATTCCCAGTCAGGGCACATACCACAGCTGTGGGTTCGATACCTGGTCAGGGCATTTAAGGGAGGCAACCAATCAATGTTCCCCTCTCACATCGATATCTCTCTCCATCCCTCTCTCTAAACATGTCCTCAGGTGAGGATTTAAAAAAAGGAGGGGGGGCATTACTGTCTCCAACACCAAGAAAAGTTAAATTCTGTGCAGCATATAATTTAAAAGGTGGATGGACATACATAAGCAGTATTTTAGAAAAATATCTACCAAATTCTGTCAATTTTGTTTAAATAGTGTTTAAAGGTATTTAAAGTCATCTTTAAGTATCTGCTCCAATGCAATGTTGATTTCCCAGTAATGTCACGTAAAACAATAATTTACAAGCCTCGTTGTATATCAGAATTACCAGGGGAACCTGAAACAAAATAGACATTCCCAAGCACCATCAAATAACCATGGGGGGAGGGACAATTTTTCTCTGCAATATCTTATATTTATCTAAAGATTAGTATACATTATAGAAATAAGTAATTTAGGTATTTGTAAGCTTAGTTCTAATACTACCTCTTTTCTTTTATTTGCACGTTCAGATGTTAATAAGGATCTATACGTTTAGTGTTTGTTAGCATTGATATTGGCTGGTTTTGTTGGTTATATCTTTTAAGACAGAAGTTATATGTCATTCATATTTTTTTAGACATTATCTGAGATTTCACCAAATCCAAGTGGAAATTTTTAAATACAAGCTGACCATTGCAAGGAAAAAAATCCCAAAGTTTCTCCCTGTGTGATAAAAATAAAAACCCGAGATGACAGAATTTGTAGGAGTGGTAGTAGACACAATAAGATGACCAATAAGCAACCTGACAGTAAAGATTTGGGTCTCTGGGGAATAAGAAATAGTTGAGTCACTTGAGGGATAGCAGAATGATAAAATGACAGATAAACTATTTTGTATACTTTAACAAATAGAAAATACCAGCTTTTCTTTGCAAACAAATGTGAATATGGGTCAGTAACAGAGACATAAACCTATAATTATATATATTGAAAAATAAAGCCATTGCTTTTATGTAAAAGAAATAGTGGATATAAAAATAAAGAAGAGGGGATGTTATCTTCAAATACTAAGGTTGAGAGCATACTTTAAAAACACAATCTCTTTTCTAAATATTTCCATATCATATGTGAAACAATGGTTTAGATTTAGAAGTTAATGTATGTTAGATAATGAAGGGCAGTGATTCCTGAGAGCAAATTTTCAAATTCAGTAATAAAAAGAAAATTCTAAATGTAGACAGGAAGAATAGACATATTATATATGGGGAAACAAAAATAAGGATGATAACAGATTTCTTATTAGAAAAAAATAGGAGAGAGTAGAGCAATATTTTTTAAATACTCATAGAAAAAATTTTAACTGAGAATTCTATAACCAGTAAAATTATCTCTGAAAACAAAGAAGAATTAAAGGCTGTTTCAGTCAGACAAAAGCTGAAAGAATTCATCACCAAGTGGCCTGCATTACAATATATATCAGGGGTCCTCAAACTACGGCCCGCGGGCCACATGTGGCTCGCCAAAAACATTTATCCGGCCTGCCGGGTGTTTTTGCCGCCGCTGCCTGTCCTGCTTAGCAGCCGACTCGTCCCGGGCCCGCAGTGCGCATGTGTGGAATGTCTGAGGGACAGTGAACTGGCCCCTTGTTTAAAAAGTTTGAGGACCTCTGATTAAGTGACATCCTTCAAGCAGGAGGCAAATGATGCCAATTGGGACTATAGATCTCCATACACGAAAATGTAAGGACTGACAATGGTAACTATATGGGTTAATATATTTCCTTTCTAATTATTTAAATCTCTCTAAAAGATAACTAGTTTAAATAAAATAATTATTTAAACAAAAATAACAACATACTATAGGCCTCAGAGTAAAAGTAAAATGTATGACAAAATTAACAAATGTGGACAGGAAATGTAGAAATATATTATTGTAAGGTTCTATATAGTATATATGAAGTAGTATGATATTGCTTGAAGGTAGAATGTGATAAGAATGTAGGTTGTAAACCCTAAACAATCAATAAAGTAACAAAACAAAGAATTATGTAGCTAATGACCCAATAAAGAAGATAAAATTATAAAAATGATTCAATTACTCCAAAAGAAGGCAGAGAAAGAGAAAAAAACACAATAAGAGATGTAACAGATAGAAAACATACAGCAAAAGATAGATTTAAATATAATCAAATCAATAATTACACAAAATATAAATATCCAATTAAATAGTACAATTAAAAGCCAAATAATTTTAGTTTGAATGAAAAAGACCCAACTATATGCTGACTACAAATAATACACTTGAAATATAAAGTCACAAGTTAAAAGCAAATGGAAGAAAAATGGTATGCCAGAAAAATAATACCAAAAGAAAGCTGGAGTGCCTATATTACTATCAAATTACATCTGAGTGCAAAGAATATTATCAGTGGTAAAAAACATTATTTCATAATGATAGAGGAGTCAATTCATTAAGACAATATAATAATCTAAGTGTTTATGCACCTAGTAACACAGTTTCAAAATCATTAATCAAAACCTAACAGAACTGTAAAGAGAATAGAAAAATCACAAGTCTCTCAGAGGTTAAGACACTGCTCACTCAATAACTGATAGAACAGAGAGAATATCAGCAAGGACATAAAAACACTTGAATAAGAGTATGAGCCAACTTGACTTATATTTCTAGAACACTACCCCCAACAACAGCAAAATACACATCTTTGCGAGAGCATTTTCCAAGCTTCCACAAAGAAACTGGAAAATGAAGAGTAAATTAAACCTAAAGTAGTAGAAGAAAACAAACACAATAGAGATCAGAGCAGATATCAATAGCTTAGAAAGCAGAAAAATAACAAATTAATACAACTAGAGTTGATTTTGAGATAAGACAAACTGATAAAACCCCAACCAACTGATCAGGAAAAGAACAAGACATAAATAACAACATCAGGAATGAGTTAGGTGGTTCACTGCAGATTCTTCATTAAAAGGATAAGAGAATATTATGAACACTATTATGCCAATTAATTCAACAAATTGGACAAATAGACACAATTATTGAAAGTCACAAATGACTGAAGGTTACTCAAAAAGAAATAACCTGACTATTTTATAACAATTAAAGAAATTGAACTTGTAATTTAAAACTTCCCACAAAAGAATTCTAGGTCCAGTCATTTCCACCAAATAGGTAAGGAAGAAATAATGCATAATACATAAATTCTTGAAGAGAAAAAATCACTACCCAACTCATTCTATGATGTCAGCATTACTATGAAACCAAAACCAGGCAAAGACAGATACCCAGAAAGAAAACACAGACTTTCCTTATGAACAGACATGTAAAAAATTCTAAACAAAATTTTTGCAAATTAGATCCAACAACATATATAAAGGATAATGAATCATGAGGTTAAGCTCAGGAATGCACACAGTTGGTTTAATATTTGAAACTCAGTGTAATTTATCATATTAATACCATTAAAAATGAAAAAACACACAATCATTTCAGAAACAGCCTTTGACTGAATCCAAAAACTCTCAACAATGTAGAAACGGAAAGAAACTTTCTCAATCTGATAAAGAGTATCTATGACAAATCTACAGCTGACATCATACTTATCAATGAAAGAACAGGAATAAGACAAAGATGTCTCCTTGTAAGTTCTGTTCAACATGCTACTGGAGGCGCTAACCACTGAATCAGGCAAGAAAAAGAAAGAAAAAGCATCCAGATAGGATACAAAGACGTAAAACCTTCTTTATTTAGAGGTGACATAAACATCTTTGCAGAAAATGTGATATAAGCTATCAGAAAGCTACTGGAATGCATAAGCCCATTTAGCAAGGCTCCAGGATACAAGATCAATAAAGAAAAGTCATTTTCTCTCCTATAAATACTAGTAACAAACATCAAGAAATTGAAGTTATAAAGTAATACCACTTACATTCACATCCCAAAATACTTAGGGATAAATCTGACAAAAGTCGTAGAAGACCTGAACATAAAAAAACTACAAAACAACGCTAACATAAAATATAAAAGACCCTACATGGAGAGACATGTCATGTTCATAGATAAGCAGACTCAACATAATACAGATCTCAATTCTCCCCAAATAAGTAAATCGATTCTATGCAATTAGTCAAAAATTCCAGCAGGCTTCTTTATTTGGTAGAAATTAACAAACTAATTTTAAAATTCATATGGAAATACAAAGGATCACTACAACAGCCAAAACAACTGTGAAAATATGAACAAAGTTTGAAGACTAATATTGTGTGGTTTTAAGACTTATTATAAAGCTACAATAATCAAGACAAAGGCAATTCAGAGAAAAAAAATAATAATCTTTCCAACAAATTCCACTGGAATAATAAAATATCCATATTTAAAACATGAACTGCCATCTACACATTACAAAAAACAATTCAAAATGGAACACAAACCTAAAACCATAATTCTTACCAAAAAAATAATAAGAGAAATGCTTTGTGACCTTGGGTTAGGCAAAAATCTCTTAGGTAAAACTCCAAGAGCACCATCCATAAAAGAACAAATTCATATATTGGACTTCATTAAAATTTTTTTAAATCTTCAGAAGCTACTGCCTATTAAGAAAATGAAAAGATAAGCCAGAAGCTGAAGAAACTACTTGTAAGTTGTTTATGTGATAAGTGTTATAAAAATCCTATACAATACTAGGTGTACCAGTTAATAATGTGGATTTTTGTCAATAGATGGAGTTACACATATGTTGATAAGTATGCGATTTGATGGAGTTACACATGTTGATATATATGTCAAATTTGCTGAAGGTGTTAACATCATAGATATTTTTACGCTTAAAAATGTCGAATTTCATGCCAAAAAAAGAGCATTTGCAGGAAGTTTTAATTCATCACTTTATTTTGAAGAAAAAGTTATCGTATACTTCGGGAAGCTTATGGTGAACATGCTCCATCTTAAGATAC
>NW_005363502.1:424236-428570 GCF_000412655.1 Myotis brandtii | reverse complement strand
CGACCCTGATTGGGGGCAGGGCCGGCAGAACCCCACCCATGCACAAATTTGTGCACTGGGCCTCTAGTAATATATGAAGAATTCCCAAAACTCAATAAAAAAACTAACAGCCCAATAAAAAAGGGTGTGGGAAAATGTGAGCAAACACTTCACCAAAGAAGAAATAAGAATGAGACTTATGTTCATGAACAGATGCTCAACATCATTTGTCACTAGGGAAATGCAAATTAAGGCCAAAATGAGATACCACTACATATCTATTAGGAAGGTTAAAATTAGAAAGATTGACCATACTAACTGTTGGTAAGGATGTGGAAGAACTAGAACTGTGGTGTAACTGGTGGTTTAAATGAGTGGCTGACCATAGCCTGAGGTTGGGAAGGTTCTCTTACCGGGAGTGTGCATACGTGGAAAGGCAAGGAGTAACAGTAAAGTGACTACAAGAATCAGAGGCGAGGCTGCCACAGGCTGAGGGAGTGGCAATGCAGGGACAGAATGAAATTCTTGCCTAAGTGAAATGACTAAATTTTTTTGGGGGGGTGGAGTGGGGAGATTTAAACATAAAATTCCTAGAAATAATTTGAAAATATCAAAAACATTTTAATTTCTTATCAGTAAAACTTACATTCAGATAAATCTGTTTTCATTTGAATAAAAATACATATGTTAATTTCATTATGTTTATAGACTATCTTGTCTTTTAACAAAGCACTACTGGTCATACTGTCACTTAGAAGGTGATGACATTCTAAAACAGCACAGATCATTGTCAGCTCCCAAGATATGACACATGTTGTGATTCTTTCTATGAATAATATGCAACTTATTTTTATGCAACAGCACACCACATGTTTTGGGTTTTAACAGATGGCAAACTCTTTTTAGCAGGGTTTTAAACTTGCACACTGGGAGTGAAAATATTTATACAGTAAACACTTCAGCTGATCCTATGTTCGGACAAGTTTAATTAAAGAAGGAGATACCAATGGCACAATCAAGCAGGTTCCTGGGAGGACGCAGGATCTTGCTTCCTTGCTGAACACATTGTTTACCCAAGCAATTTAAAGCATCCACAGAAATTAATGCAACTATTGAGTTTTATAATAAATCCCTTAAGCATTTAGCGTGGTGTTTTGTTTTTTTCTTTGGAAGCTGTTTCAAACCCAGTGTTAATAAAGCTTTAACATCCAAGGTAGAAGGAAAGCATAACTTACTCTTTAGTGAGATGCCACTACCAGGATTGCTCAAATAGCTCTCCAATATGCACACACCTCATTCGGCTTTTGGATGTTCATTTCCCACCTAGGGAAAAACTTTCTAGGGTAACATTCCTGAAGAATCAGTATTCTCTTGCTCTTTTTTTAAAAATATATATTTTTATTGATTTTTTACAGAGAGGAAGGGAGAGAGATAGAGAGTCAGAAACATCGATGAGAGAGAAACACCGACCAGCCACCTCCCGCACATCTCCCACTGGGGATGTGCCCGCAATCCAGGTACATGCTCCTGAGCGGAATCGAACCCAGGACCCCTCAGTCCGCAGGCCGACGCTCTTATCCACTGAGCCGAATCAGTTTCGGCTCTCCTCTTGCTCTTAAGACGTTAAATATATTGGATGGTTATGAGGAGTGAATTTATCAAATTCATCCACAGCCTCTTAGAAAAGAAACATATACAAACCAATAGTAATAAGCAGCATCTGGATTTGGGGTTTGCATATATTTTATGTAAAATAATAATATGAGGAAAAGTAATGATTATAGTTGCTCATATCTGTATAGCATGACAAAGAGAAATGGTCACCCGGTCTACACAAAAACTCCATCTCTGTATTTTACACATGAAAAAAAGCAAAGCACCAAAAGGCTGAGAGACTTATTCAAGATCAAGTAGCAAATAAGAAGCTCAAGACCAAATGGCAAGTAGGATTTGGAAGAGACAAATAATAGGACCCCTTTCACTATGCACAATTTTCAAGTGCGGATCAACTGATCAGTAAGAGGAATTTAAACGAGGAACATGTTCATGAATAGAAAGAAAAATAGATCGTGGCTACTTTAAAGGCAGACACAGACTAAACAATACCCATATCTCCAAATTTCCTGTAGTGTGATTACAGCCTCAACCTCCAATCAGTACCCCCAGTCACGCACTTTCATCTAAAAACAAAACAGATCAGTTGGTTTGGCTCAGTGGATAGAACATCAGCCTGCAGACTGAAGGGTCCCAGGTCGCAGGCTCGATCCCCAGTGGGGGGCATGCAGAAGGCAGCCAATCAATGATTCTCTCTCATCATTGATGTTTCTATCTCTCTCTCCTTCCTTCCTCTCTGAAATCAATAAAACTATGTTAAAATAAGTACATACATACATAAATAAGTAAAAAATAAAAACAAAACAGATCAAACAAAAAACTTGGTCTAAGATGATTGACCAAGAGTGAGTGCCAATGCATGGAGTATATTTGATACTTATTATTGGTCTAAAAAACACTTTAAAAATATTCCTCATTCTGCCTGGCTGGCATGGCTCAGTGGTTGAGTGTCCATCTATGAACCAGGAGGTCATGGTGTCAGTGTAAATTCCTGGTCAGGGCACATGCCCAGGTTGCAATCTCGATCCCCAATGGGAGGCATGCAGGAGGCATCTGATCAATGATTCTCTCTCATCATTGATGTTTCTATCTCTCCTCCTTTTCTCTTTGAAATAACTAAAAATATATTTAAACAAAAACTAAATTAAAACAAAAATTTCTCGTTTTTTCCCCTAACTCGTCTCTCCACTTGTGTTTTCTAATCATAAAGAAATACTCCAGGAAGTGCAGCGTTGAGCTATTATCAAACGTCTCAGGGGGTAGAAGACAATCTGCCTCTGGCCTCCTTCCTCGCTGCGCAGAGGTAAGCGATTAATGGCACACATCGCATGCCCTGCTGGGTCCTATCTGCTTCACTCTCGTGACTGTCTACGGGGCCATGAGAAATACACTGCTGAGACATGCACGGGGCAGCAGTTAAAAAAAGCAAGATGCGGTATGAATCAAAGTGACAGGGCACGGAAATAAAAAGCTCACCCAAGTTCATTGGTTTTATGGGGAAGCTATAATTTGCAATTAATGCTATTTCCACCTTATGACTTGCTGAATGACATTACTAATAACATCACTAATATGGTGGCATAAATGCACAGAGAAGTCAGTGATCCTTGGGAGAGAGGAGCCAAATTTCAATGAAGCATCAAAATCAAAGTTAGCACCTGAAATGCACCTTTATCAAATCTTAGCTCTTATGGAAAGCATATCAATTAAAGGCTCCATGCTGTATAAGTAGGTTTCATCCACCTTTATTTAAAGTTTAAAGTATATTTTTGCACAACTTGAGCAGGGTTGGTAGAGTTGGTAGCTAACTAGCCCTGAAGGCTCCACATAAACTATATATACTAGTACACACACACACACAAATAGTCCTAGAAGTGGGCTCTAGTTAAGTCTATTATATGAAACAGGAAAGGAACAAATGGAAGATACCATCAATGGCACTGAAGAATCAAAAGAGAGAAAGTGTAAAATTCACTGGTTATTAGAAAATAACAAATTAACAATTTTCCCCGAAAGTGGTAGGGTCAAGAGTTTCAAGACAGGACTCTAATCAATTTAAGCTGTTTTATAGAGAGCATCCTGATATCCTAGGACTGACCTTGGAGTTTTCTGTATCAACCCATCATCCCATCATTAAAAGTAAAGTGTCTGAATTCATAGGTAGATGCAGCAAAGAGAACCCCACGGAAACCACCCTTGCTTACTACCTGAGGACCAGCTTACATCATCTCTCCACAAAGACATCAGCTGTCAGCTGTCCATCTCCCCGAGTAGTGAGCTCGCTCTCCTCCATGCCCCCACAGCATTTTGCTCATAACCTCACTTCCTTGTACTGTAGTTTTATATTTACTTTGTTTTCAGGGCACTCCACAGAGCACGGCAAATAAAATAAGGTGAAATATTTGCTAAATTAAGAAAGCATCCTCTTAACGAGAAGCTGTTGTCCCTTTTCTCAGGTCATCTGCTCACTCTCTAAGAAGGTCAACACACAGGGGGGTGGCTGAAGTCCCAGGACCTGGTGCCAGAGGCTATACCTTCACCCAACACAGACAACTCCCCTGTATAAGAAAACGTAGTAGAATATATACAATTCCTTCTCACTCCCTTCACCCACACGTGCTGACTCCTTAAAAATCAACCCAAAGGCCGAAACCGGTTTGGCTCAGTGGATAGAGCGTCGGCCTGCGGACTGAGGGTTCCCAGGTTCGATTCCGGTCAGGGGCATGTACCTGGTTGCGGGC
>NW_005363502.1:415411-424071 GCF_000412655.1 Myotis brandtii | reverse complement strand
CTCTCTGTAAAAAATCAATAAAATATAAAAAATAAAAAAAATAAAAATAAAGTGTTAAAAAAAAAATCAACCCAAAGGCCAAAATTCAGTATTTTTTGATTTTACCATAACTAAGTGGACAAATATACTTATGACTTGAAATAGAATCTACAATATGAGTTACTGCAAATTTGCTTTAATTGAGATGTCTAGTAGCGAACAATATCCAGGATGTATGAAATAGAAGCCTTTAACCACCTCACTGATGTTTTCTTATTACTTTAACGATATGAGTTTTTAAAAAGTTCTCCCTGGCAACCCAAGATGGGTCTACGGCAATGACCCACTAAATGGTTAAATACCAAGCACCTTCCGAGTTGAAGGAACAGCCAAGCCCTATCGAGAGAGACAAATCACAGAAAATCACAATAACAACAGGAAAAGCTAGACCTATGAAAATATCATTGACAAAAGTCATGTTCTTTAAGACCTGAAGTTTGAGTATGTGTAGATGGCAACTGAGAATTCATTACCATTATTCTCTTTGTCCTGATTGAAATGTGCAAGGGTTAGCAAAGGAATAAACCCATGTGAGGTCAGAGAGGAGTCTACAGATGAGACAGACATGAGCCATGAAGGAGGAAATGGGTCCATAGTCAGAGTCAGTCCCGGACACCTCCCCAGCCCAACCCAGCATCACACCTCCGCACAGAGGAGGAGGTCAGACCCTAGATCCTAGACCAGGGGTGGGCAAACTTTTTGACTCGAGGGCCACAATGGGTTCTTAAACTGGACCGGAGGGCCGGAACAAAAGCATGGATGGAGTGTTTGTGTGAACTAATATAAATTCAAAGTAAACATCATTACATAAAAGGGTACGGTCTTTTTTTTTTTTTAATTTTATTCATTTCAAACGGGCCGGATCCGGCCCGCGGGCCGTAGTTTGCCCACGGCTGCCCTAGACCGACTTACATCTGAGGCTCATGCACTTGACTTTAAGAGGCTGTTTAATTAGCTTACCAGGGTTCTTCCCACAGGATAGCTTCAGCTCTTCTCAAATAATCTTCTTGTGGTCTTTATGTTTTATTAAGTTAAACAGTCCCTTTGAATGGGATTCCAATAGCAGCAAGGAATAATATGTGAACCAGGTGGACCCAGGGAAAAATGTTTAGTTAAGATGATCCTGGTACACAGACCAGACTGACCAGGTAAGCAGTGCAGCGGACCCAGCACGCCTCAACCAGGCCTTCACCTGGGAGTCACCGTGCCCCTGAGCTGGGGAGTCAGAATGTGTGGGGGTGGACCCAGCTCAGTTTCCAAGTGATCGCGTTTGCAGGCGGGGCTGAGAAATGCTGCATCAGACCCTGGTGCCTCACTGGAATCTGGCTGTGTTTGGATGCATCGTGAGTTTCAACAGCAGTTAATTATCCATAGAACAGCTTCACATGTTCTAGATGGCGGGCAAGAAGGAAAGCGGAAAGTTACAGAAAAGCATTAAGGCAGCCGACAAACCATGGATGTTGCTGATACTGCTGCACGGTGTGCCCAGTGCCGTCATCTGGACCAGCTCCACGTGTCGCCGTGGTGGGAGAGCCAGCAATGGGCTTTGGGGTCTGTGGGCGCCTCTGGAGGAAGGCTGTGCTTCTCCTCCATGTGGAAATATCCTGCCTGCAAACATCCTCCTGCCCCCAGCCTCATTGAGGGCTGTTCCTGACTCCCTGTGACAGTGGCTTCTCCCCATTGCTGATATAGTTGCCTGTTGCCTACTGCCTGGCTTCCCAGTCCCCCCCTGCTGCTTGTGCCTAATTTCCTGTCCCATCCCTGAGTGTCTGTGTCACCTCAGGCTCCAGCCACGCCCACCTGGCTCTGAGCCAGGGCTGACTGGGCTCAGCACTGCAGAGGACTGGGGGGCCTGCGTGGTGAAGGGCCAGGGAAAGCATTCCAGCAAAGGAGAAAAGCATGGCTGATCCCCCATGCTGTCAGGGCTAGGTGGTGGACCCGTTTCCTGGGCAGAATTGAAGAAAATCACCCAAACTGAAACAGAGGACTTGACTTATTTCCACTATTACTAATACTTCCTACTACCAACACACACTTGATTTTTAAGTGAAAGACATATGAACAGATGGCAAGAATTACCACTGTCAATGCCACAACACTCTACCAGTATATCAGAAGGATGACAAGTGCTGTGAGGAAGAGCTATGTCATCAAACCGAGGTAGTTCCAGGAATGCGTTTTTCACATAAGGCACTCTCCAATCTGAAGTTTGCTCACTAGTGTAAAGAAACGAATATACTCAAGTATGATAGCACTTTTTTTTTTTATGGCACTTTTTTTTTGGAAAGCTTAATTTTAAGCAAGCTTGGGCATAGGTGGCTAATATGTTAATCATTCATTTGCTTCAGTATATAAATAACGTGTTATTACATAGTAAAGTGGGTTATTCTGATTGGAAGGCAGGGTCATATTTCCCATCAATTAAAAAAAATTTAGGTCCCAAAGATAATTTTAGAACACACTTATCTGGCTTTTTTCCCCATAAGAAACCTATTTTATTTCCCTGCTCATGTTGTGACAATCGTTACAGAAATTAGCTTTGTAAAATGTTGCCTGCTCAATGGGAGGCATTAGAATGGGATTTTAATGACAGCGAAGAACTTGCTGTTGTTGTCCTGTGGTGTGTTTGACTGGATAGCCACTCTGGTGGAGACAGGTGTCCCAAATTACTGCTTGTACTACAATATGGTTAAGATCATGAAATGAAAAAAAACACACACAAAAATAAAGAAAATGTGTATTTCAACAGAGCTTAAAACCTCCACTACACTTGCTGAGACTGGTAATATATGCTGAGCTTATTTAAATCACTAAAATTGCTGTAATTAAACTTCTCTCTAAATCAGACTTGTATAAGAGTCAGAAATCTCCTATAATTAACTTATCTGTAGAAGTAATCAGACAATAACTGCTGGTATATTTTAGGAACCACGCAAACTACTGTAGCTGTTGAATGTAATGACTATAATAAATCTTTAACAGCAGTTATCTCTTAACCTCTTTTCACAGCTGTATGGGAGGGTGGGAGATTGTTTTCTTGAAGCTCTTCCCTGAGTTGGTTTAAGTGTGCTACTGCTACACTGCTCTGCTGCAGGACGGGGAACGGGGACAGTACCATGGTGCAGTGTGTGGGCTGAACTGAAACGCCAGCCCGTGCTACATCTAAGTGGCTATTGGCACTAATGATGAGAAATATATAGTGTTTTAGGGACTGCCCAAAACAATGAACCAAGGCACCTCCAATGGGCAGCTAAAAGACAGAAGACCTATACATACTGACCATGAAGCCATCAAGTTCAAGGCAGTGATGACTCGATTGAACTCGTAAATCAAGGGAAACAATCCTGAGGCCAAATAATTGAATCTTGATGACAGGTGTCCTCACAGCCAGATACAATAGCTTTTATCTCAATAAGATAAATAAATGAGTGAGGGACCATGTTTCACACTCCCCAGCCTCTGAATCAAAGTTGTTCAATGTTTTTGTATATATTCTTTATTTTGTAATAGAAATATATATATATGAAAGCAAGCAGATATTGTTGGACTTGTTCAAAGACCAGAGAATACCCTTCTCTCATATGTTCATTCATAAATTCACTTACCCCAATAATCATGTATCTGTAAGACATTACACATGAAGCTCCCAGGTAAAGAACCAACAGGAAAAATATTTTTACAATTTAAAAACCAAGGGATTAACATCAGTAATATAACTGAAATCACTGAAAGTCAACAAGAAAAAGGCAAAAAGTAAGATATGATGAGGCAGTTCACAGTAAGACAATCCAGAATGGCTTACAAATTTGAGATTGCCAGCTCTCTAATATTCAGAGAGTGTTAGTATTTGTAGTTCATTAACTCAACAAAAGATCACTGAACATGATGAAAACAACTATTTGAAGGCACTGGAAAATGACCAAAGACAGGTAGACTTATAAACCAAAGGGATTACTTTTGAAAAGCTGCTTTTGTTTCTACATTGGGCTTTCTTGTATGGCGGTGCTCCCCAAACACCATACGTCAGGCAGATGACAGCACTCACAGCAACAAAGCACGTAGACGTGTAAAGGGCACATTTTAGAAGCAGGAGAGTCCCAGGGGGCTGAGATCCAAATTCTTAGAATAAACTCTGCACAAATCCCTGGTGACTAATAACTTTCTATCCTCATGGGGAAGCCCAAGGAGCCTGGTGAAAGGCAGGCAAACCCCAGCTCAAGGAGGAGGCATTGGTTATACAGTTGAGCCTTGACCATCACAGCTCTGAACTGCACAGGTCCACAAATACACAAAGTTATAAAATAAATTCCTGTACTGTTTCAATCCACCGCTGGGAGTTTGTGGCTGTAGAGGACCAACTGCATACATTGTTCTATTTAATTGAATTCTCTGCCATTTAATATAGAGGACTTGAACATCTGTGGATTTTTGTCTCTATGTGGGTCCTGGAACCAAGCCCCTGGAGATACCAAAGGACAACTAAGTGCTTAGGAAGTCAAAAGTTCTATGTAGAATTTTCATCTGTGCAGGGGGGTTGGTGCCATTAACCCCCACGTTGTTCAAGAGTCAACGGTATATGACTACAAAACAAACTACCCCCGACTTAGTAGCTTACAACAACCATAAACATGTGTCTCCTTACACAAGTTCCTTGCTACACAGAACGGTCCAAAGGGCCACCCGTGGAGGCCCATGACATGGCAGCCGGTTTCCCCAGAGGGTGTAACCCAAAGGCAAGCAAGATAGAAGCTGCAATGCCTTTCATGACCTAGCCTTGAAGTCACATTCTGTCATTTCTGAAATGCCCTCCTGGTGACACAGGTCAGCTCTGTTCAATGGAGAAAGGACTACACAGAGGCATGAGCTAGAAGGCAAGAACCACTGGGGCCTTCTTGGAGGCTAACGACTACAGAAATCTACCTTTGAAAGACAGAACTGCTTCTGGTGAAATGTGCAAGATTGTTGTATTCTTCATACATACTACACAGTGTGGGTAACACAAAGTACTGGCTTGAGGTATAAAACAGCAGAACTTGGGGCTGGCAAAGCAACCAACAATTTAGATAGTAAATCTCAGAAGCAAGCCCCAAATTCTGAGTATGAATTCTGCCCAAATCTATCACAGATCATTCAACTACTAGTATGTCTAGAGCAGCGGTTCTCAACCTGTGGGTCGCGACCCCTTTGGGGGTCGAACGACCCTTTCACAGGGGTCGCCTAAGACCATCGGAAAACACATATAATTACATATTGTTTTTGTGATGAATCACTATGCTTTAATTATGTTCAATTTGTAACAATGAAAAGACATCCTGCATATCAGATATTTACATTACGATTCATAACAGTAGCAACATTACAGTGATGAAGTAGCAATGAAAATAATTTTATGGTTGGGGGTCACCACAACATGAGGAACTGTATTAAAGGGTCGCGGCATTGGGAAGGTTGAGAACCACTGGTCTAGAGGGCTACACAGCAACTGGAAGCCAAAACACCTGAGCAGAGGCAGTACTGCTTCATACTGCAGGGAAAACAAAATTTTCAGTTTGAGTCAGACAAGTGAACCATCTATGAGACACCAACAATTCCAGAGTTGCTACAACACATTATATATACAATTCAGCTTCTGACCAAAAATTACTAGAGTGCAAATAACAGTGACCTCCTGACCCACACTCAGTTAAAAAAAAAAGTCAATATCACAGTAGTGATACTGCCTCCGAGTATGCCCAAATATTGGGTTCATTAAAAAAACACTTCAAATCAGTGATTATAAATGAGTCCAAAGAATTAAAGCAAAACATGGCATTAAGGAGTGAACAGATATTGAATCTCAGCAGTGAACTAGAAATTATTTAAAAAAGCAATTGGAAATCTATAGCTGAAAAGAACTGTAACTGAAATGAAAATTTTACTAGATCGGCTCAATGGCAGATATAAAATGACAAAAGAAAAAAATCACTGAACTTGAAGATAGAGCAACAGAAATTATACAATCCAAAGGAAAATGGGGGGAAAATGAAGTTTCAGAAACCTGTAGAACATTATCATGCAGTCTAGCAAGTAACTGAAGTACCAGAAGTAGTAGAGAGAGAAAGAAGAAAAAATGTATTTGGAAAAATAATGGCTGAAAAACACTCAATTTACAAGATTTTTGGTAAGAATTGAGAACCTATGTGAAAATAACTTAAAATGTAGTACATTGTGGACAATTACAGTTCATACTTTGATATTTCTGTTCGTAAACTCTACCTGCCCACCATTTGCATCTCATACTATCACCACCAGATGAAGAGACCCAAGTAAAGGAAAAGGGATTTATCACCTTTTTTTTCATACTACAACTGTTTATTCAGCTCCTAATGTGTTATGGTTAAAGGCCACTGGAGGGATGTGATGATTAATTTTGTGTGTCTACTTAGCTAGGCACCCAGATATTTGGTCAGATGTGTATGAATGTTGTTGTAAAGGTATTTTTAGATGGGATTAACGTTTAAATCCATAGGTTTTGAATCAAGCAGATTATCCACCAAAGGGTAGGTGGGCCGCACCCAATCAGTTGACGGTCTAAAGAAAATGACCCCCTCTCCGCCCATAAGGAAGAGGGAATTCTGTCTCCAAAAGGCCTTTGGCCTGATGCTGCAACATCAGCTCTTCCCTGGGTCTCCAGTCTGCCTGCCTACCCTGTAGATTTTCGGACTTGCTAGCCAAATAGAATCATTACCCAATTCTTTAAAATAACTCTCTCTGTCTCTTTCTACTTCCCATTTTCGGACTTGCTAGCCAAATAGAATCATTACCCAATTCTTTAAAATAACTCTCTTTCTCTGTCTCTTTCTACTTCCCTTTCTCTTTCTAGACACACACGCACCATGTTGGTTGTGTTTCTGGGAGAACCTAGACTTATACTGGGGTTGGGGGTAGGGAAGTCATGGTTCCTACTCTTAAGAACTTTGTTGTCTAAAAATTAAGAAGAAAACTCAAAATATGCACTAAAATTCTGTGAGCCCTGGATGTTCTGGAAGCCCAGAGAAGCCCATCTCCTAGTGGAGCGATGCGGGCACAGCCAGGGCAGGCTCCTGGCAGAGGTAAGCTCTCAGCTGAGCTCTAAGGAACAGGAGTTTGCCAGGTGAATGTGAGGTGGAGGCAAGGAGGAGAGTTTTGAACTGAGGAAAGCCATAGCAGGAGCCAGAGGATGAGATGCTTGTATGTGCTGCACTAAGGAGTCTCGTTTTTTTTTTTTGTTTTTTTGGTTTTTGTTTTTTTAAAATATATTTTATTGATTTTTACAGAGAGGAAGGGAGAGAGATAGAGAGTCAGAAACATCGATGAGAGAGAAACATCGATCAGCTGCCTCCTGCACACTCCCCACTGGGTATGTGCCCGCAACCAAGGTACATGCCCTTGACCGGAATCGAACCCGGGACCCTTGAGTCCTCAGGCCGACGCTCTATCCATTGAGCCAAACAGGTTAGGGCAAGGAGTCTCGTTTTTAATCCTCAGGCAATGCTCTCCAGTTTTGCTCAGAGATGTTATATATGGTTGCAAGAATCCCAGGAAAAACTTCGTAGAAAAAATTTTAAAAAACACAAAAATATTTTTTCATTTAGGCATGATTACTGCCCTTGGTGGGTCTATCTATTTTCCTCATGCTCACAGAAAACTCGGAAGTATTTGTAGGAGGTACCAGTTGCACCAAGCTGATTGCCTGGCTATAATACAGCCATCTCAGCCTTTTCTCTAAAGTGCATTACTCATGTGGTTTCTGTAAAGAACCATTTACAGTGTTAAACGTGAGACTTGTTTTCTAGTGCCACCTGGTGTTTCGTTAGGGCACTAATTATTATTTTTTAAAGAACACAAACACTAACCAGGAAATTTTTAAATGCCTTCTTACAGACATTCACAAAATATACTGTTTAAGCATATCCCTAAATGTAATAAATAATATCATGGAATATTAACTATTACTCTAAATCAAAGGGAAACTATTTCAGGTAAAGTATCTGATCCAAATGCAATTTTAACACACACACACACACACACACACACACACACACAGACGTAAGCCAGAACACATTCCCATTTTCCAGGCAGAGTATTCTGTTGCTCCTCAAATTTCTTTTTTTTTTTTAATGTTTTTTTAAAAATTGATTTCAGAGAGAGGAGAGGAGAGGAATGGATAGAAACATCAATGATGAGAAAGAATCATGGATCAGCTGCCTCCTGCATGACCCCCACTGGGAATTGAGCCTGCAACCTGGGCATGTGCCCTGACCGGGAATCGAACCCTGACCTCCTGATTCATGGGTCAATGCTCAACCACTAAACTACACCAGCTGGGCTTTCAAATTTCTTTAAAGGCTCACAAATCCTCAAATACTACCTGACATTTTATATATATATGAAATCAGTAGCATATTGCATACTTTCATAGTCAATGAGTGTTAAAGCACACCTTTGAAGTAGCATAGAACCATTTTTGAGTCCTCTCTGTCACACCCCATATCCTTATCCATTAGCAGATCCTCTTGACTTTATGTGTGAATACATGCAGATCTCACCCCCCCTCACCGCCTCTACCCCACCCCTGAACCTGGCTGCCCTCATCTCTCCCT